>NW_027114568.1:451553-454220 GCF_000696795.3 Halyomorpha halys
AATCAACAATTCATCGAGTTCCTCTTATACTCAATCCTTACAGTCCGAAATACTTCGTAAAATCCTTAATGATTCTTTCTTTGTCACAAATAAAAACATCCATATGGACCCCAATATTTCATATATTGCTGATTTCCCCAAAACCAGAAATCAATCCTTCCCTCTTAAACTTCCTAATAACCGAAAACTTGTTTCTAATCTAGCTGCCTCTTAATTACCTGATAATCCTATTAGGCGTCTGAAAAGAAGATGGCCTTCAACTCAAGAAGTGTTATTCGAGTTGTACAAATGGCTAGATTCTCCACAAAACAATCATGCCATTGTAACATAACATCACATTTACTTGTTGTATTTTGATAATATTGATACAGTTATAAATTTCAATAAATAAATATAAAGAAAATATCTCCAAAATAACTTCATTTCTTTCTTTACATAAACATGAATGCAAAGACAACTACTTAGAAGACAGGGAGATAAAACTTCATACAGTATTTATCTATTTAATCAAGTACTAGAATATTCTTGCATTCATGAATATTTTAACGAAGATGGTTCATATAAGCATATTCCATATAATACGGATCGGCAGTGACCTGGCAACAATACATATAGTTTAAAGCTGTTGTCCAAAGGTGAGTGTGAAGTTGTGGGGACAGCAACTTCTAACTTATTTAGTGGCGGACACGAGACCCCCAGCAGCTAACCGGCAGATTTTCCCACAGCCTTTGCAGGGCACGCAAGCCCCGTTCAAAACTGTCAGCGATATTTCATCCTCCGATTGAAGCTTTATTTTCACTCTACCTCAGCTTCACCGTTAATTAATTTATAAATATGCAAATATAGAAAATATATGTAGACAAATTTTTATTATGTGCAACAATTCTTTGTATTCAATTCATACCAGTTATGATGAAAATAAATAATTCCGCAATATAATATACGTTACATATTTAAAAATATAGTCTTGTCGGAATGGTGTAGGGTAAAGTTTTCAATAGTTTCGAGTTAATTTGTTTCACCTTCTAATACTTAGGTTATTTTGTAATAATTATATTAAAATGGTGACTCACCCAGTGAAGCAGGGACAAATTAGTAATTAAGCAAAATTATGTTACAAAATGTAATCATTTATTTGATTTATTTCTATATAGCAAGTATAAATCTTTTAATTGATTGTAATCAGTGGTAGAAAAACTTACTAAAAAATTTAATTGTGACATAAAAGTAAGTAAAAAAAAAGCAAATTCAGTTCATTAAAGAAGCGCTAAATTATTGAAAAGTAAAATTAGTCGCTTCTTCATTAATTACCAAGAATTTGATAATCAATAATTTATTGAATATTATTAAATATTTGAATGGTTTGGAGCGAAAATGGAACAAGGCGCAATTTTAAAGTAAGTTAGTACTTAGTGCAAAATGCTTCTCTATAAAACAATTTATTTCCCACGAATAAATAATTTTTGTTTATTTGCGAATAAATAATTTATTGTTTATTTACCCAGTCTCATAAATTGGGTAAAAATCTAGCGGTCGAGCGTGATTCTGACTAAATCACATCCTTGCACAACCGATGGTTTAGTAACAGTACTTTCTTACAAAGTACTGAATCTCTGGCCCTCCATGGATTGTAGTGATACAGATTTCATTTATTTTTTTTATTTGCTGGCCCCACACCCCGACCATCATCTCCACCTAAAACTATTGTTTGTATTAGTTCGTCTTGCACCACAATAACAAATAATTGACCTTTAATATTATATAATATTACCTATATGAAACATTAAATAACAATTCGATTTTTGGGGAACTGCTCTACTGAATATATAATTGATAGGGAAGTGTGGTGTTAGAATTAATCATTTAATTTGTTCACATAAACCCTTGTGAAACAATGTTGGTACTATATACTATATATATACTATCAATTATATCAACAGGAATCTTTTTTAAAAGCAGTTGAATAATATTTTGTTACTATTATATGTATAAAAAAAAAATCTATGCCGCTGCTACACATGAGGGTCAGGATTGTAGTACTTAGTTACAAAGGACTGTTTCTAGCCCAACGGTTGAGGGAAGATGTGATTTGGTCAGAATCAAGCTCAACCACTAGATTTTTCCCAATTAAGGGTACCAACTTTATGAGACTGGGTGAACCCTTAAGGGATTCAGAACCCACAAGATTGACTCACGGTTACAGTGATAAAATAAATTTAACATTATTACATTATAAATATTTCTATTTAATTAATAAATATAATCAGACAACCATTACATTTCTTCATCATAATCAATAAATGATAAAATATTCTGAGAATAGTTACCATTTATATAATCACTTTTTGGGAAACGTTTCAAGAGGACAGGGTGTTTTACAGAACCTCATAATTCGTCATGGTCCTGTCAATCATGAACCCCTTTATTCCCAGAAACGCAAGTGTATGTACATGGTTGCATTATGAAGACCTTGATTTGGAATAGATCCATCTCATTTCTGGCCCATCGGAGTTCGTCCATGGGTTCGTCCAAAATATCGTCAGTTTGAGGTGGCTTTAACAGATCATTTTTGTAAGAATGACCCGCTTACTTAATTAAAATTATTGAGGAAATTTCCAACCATTACTGGGAATTAAACTGTAGGAGTTTAATCCATAATTAAGGCAG
>NW_027114568.1:454270-455858 GCF_000696795.3 Halyomorpha halys
AGGGATTCAGAACCCACAAGATTGACTCACGGTTACAGTGATAAAATAAATTTAACATTATTACATTATAAATATTTCTATTTAATTAATAAATATAATCAGACAACCATTACATTTCTTCATCATAATCAATAAATGATAAAATATTCTGAGAATAGTTACCATTTATATAATCACTTTTTGGGAAACGTTTCAAGAGGACAGGGTGTTTTACAGAACCTCATAATTCGTCATGGTCCTGTCAATCATGAACCCCTTTATTCCCAGAAACGCAAGTGTATGTACATGGTTGCATTATGAAGACCTTGATTTGGAATAGATCCATCTCATTTCTGGCCCATCGGAGTTCGTCCATGGGTTCGTCCAAAATATCGTCAGTTTGAGGTGGCTTTAACAGATCATTTTTGTAAGAATGACCCGCTTACTTAATTAAAATTATTGAGGAAATTTCCAACCATTACTGGGAATTAAACTGTAGGAGTTTAATCCATAATTAAGGCAGGAAAAATATATCTGAAAACATTGGATAAATAGAGGAAGTTAGATGGATTATTTATAATCATAAATATATACCTAGATGATTGTTGTTTAAAGAAAACACCAGAGGTTCCTGAGGCATCATAATTGTTTCCTGAAGTCTGATGGCTTAAAGTTGAACGGTAATGAATAAATTAGGAGAACGCGGAGTCAAATTTTGTAATTCATGTAAAATAAAACAATACAGCCAATAGTAGAGAATAAACAAGAAGACAATGAGGATACCAAAGGGTGGTGAGGAGAGTTTGGTGGGTGGGGGGAAGCGGGAGATGGGGAAATGTAGTAAATGAAAACGAAAAGAGCAAATGGCACAATTGAAAACAAATTATATTCCAGGGAAGGTTGACAATGGATGGAATTAGCACGTTTTTAAACCCTTGTCAACCCCTGTCAAAACAGACCTCGCCCTAAGCTCCTGTTTTAATCGTCTGTTACAAAAAGTCGGATTTGCAGTATCATAATAAATATTGGCCTTAAAATGAAAATTATTTGGGCCACCATTTGTAAAACATATTATGAATCTAATACTGACTTTGTATAAAAGAAAAAAAATCACCATAGCTGCATTTAAGCAGACTGTATGAATCTAGTTATATCCCAACAAATTTATAATAAAGATACGATTACAATTATAATGTACAGACTTAAAATATATACAGTTTTTTTTATGGATTTATTTTTCTATTTTCATCAACGTTTCGATGCCTTTTTTGCTCATCTTCAGAATTTTCTAAATATGTAACTTCTAGATTAATCTGGTTTTTCTAAATATACAACTTCTAGATTAAAGTATTTTATTAAATTTAATTTACATTTACCTTATTAAATTTTATGATTTAAAATCTTATTATTAATCAATTATTTATTGAGCCAAGTGCAACAACAAATCACTTTTTTATAAAGAAAAAAAAATTCATTAGTTTTTATTTTTGTTTATGTGATTTTGTGTGCATGCTTAGCTGTGGCATGGCCAGACGCTGTTGTTCTACACTTTTCAGTCTTAGGTTGAGGTTTAGAACTTCTAAACCGAATTAGAGCAACAATCCACAAA
>NW_027114568.1:456518-477124 GCF_000696795.3 Halyomorpha halys
TGTTATGTTATGTATGTTTTCAATCTTTTCAATATTGAATGATTCATTAATTTTGATTGTAGGAAGATAGCCCGGGTTTGACAACCACTCGGACTATCTTCCTTATATATCTTATAAAGGTACAAAATTGAAGGAAAAACAATTTAATGTCATTATAATATATAGTACCTAATAGTTACACACACACACACTATATTATATAAAGGAGACAATTTTAAATTAAATATTTACTCTACTTAAATATATACAAAACAGAAATCCATGTAAAAAAATTTAAAAAAAAACAAAAGAGTATATATGTTAATACTCTTAAAATCTAAAATATTTACTCATAAATTCTATGAGAGCCCAGATACAGTTACTATTCGGCCACCCGCTGAGCACAGTATGTCAATACATATAGGTACTTAGGCACAAACATACAGACAAGTATTATTAGAGACCTCTACCTACTATAGACCAGGTGTGTCCAACAGACCCAACTAATTCCCTTCCCAAGGCACTGTTATCTGTCACAATGGCCCGGTTCTGAGGCTTTGAGTCCTCTCCGATGTCTGTCATGCAGTTCTCAGGATCACGTTTCACCTGCGAATGTCACTCCTTTGCCTATGGTCAGATAGCATCTGCGGAGATCGAAGGTATAGAGCACTAGGAGGTAAACTATTAGCATCAGATCCAGTTGTTATTAAGACTTTCTGCTTACACAAAAGTTCGTTGCCAATTTCAGCAGCAACCTCGGTTCGGTATATATACAAATCTGCAACAAACCCTGCTATAACATCACATAAAAAATGAACTACTCTAAATTCTTCATTATCATAGAGAAAAACTTTACACAACCCTTTTATTATCCACCATTAATTTAATAATCAGCCGGGTACAAATCATGAAATTAATTTTATTCCACGTTTTGGCAGTCTAAATTCCATATTAAATTCATTCTTAAAGGCCAAAACATGATTATTCACTTGAATCATAAATTTAACACATGACTAAATTATACTTTCAGCTTTGTCGACCATAGAAACGCATGGTAAATTAATAAAAATACAATAACACAAAAAAGAAAAAAAAGGCAAAATATTCTAAGTGTGTAAAACACTTGACTTATTTCGGCCATTTTCTGAACTATACTAGTTTCATCGCCAACCTAGAAATCTCATCCATCCTTAAGTGATTATACTTTCCATATTTATTTTCAACTCAGCGTTGATTGACTAGTAAAAACCTATAAAACTATTACATAGTATAAAATATTCAACTGTAATAAAACTAAAAAAATATATTTTTTATAGTAAAACTGTAATAAAATTTATAATCGCTAATATAATTGTTTTCACGTCAACATTACAGTATACAATTCTAGAAAGGGTGACAATAGAAATCAGCCGAAATAGGGTAAAAGCATAACACTCTTACAACATTTTGACATTCTGACCTATACTGCAACTCTCTTTCCTGAATAGTTCATTTAATCAACCCTGAAAGGTAAACGTTGAAATGGAAGATCCGTATTGATTTCAAAATGAACTAGAGTGAATAAAATGGCTAATCTCTTTCAATATAAATCGATGGTAAAAGTATTTTGTATTTTTTTTTTTTCACAATGTAGTTTTACCGAGCCTATATCATCCATAAGATATTTCAGTCTCTCCAATCATGTTCGAGTAATTCTTGGTCAATGTTTATGAAAACTATAAAATATATGGGAGGATTTATCGCCTCATGTATGTAGGAAGATGGTCTGAGTGGTAGTTTACAGAGGTACAAAAATATCACAAAAACTATTTATTAATATCCGAAGTTTCTATTCTATATGATTCTACTTTATAGACTCAACCTTACAAAATATTGCGATCTTTGTTTACTAATAAATAGTTTTTCTGTACTTTTTGTGACCCTAACACAGACCGACCAATTTCCTACTATAAAATATGTTCTTTACCATCACTAATAATACAATAATTTCATTATTACTAATAATTTTATTAATAAATAAATAAAGAATTTATTATTCAAGTAATAAATATAACGAGAAATTACTAATAATTTTACTAATACTAAAAATGTAATAATAATTTTAGATAAGTCAACAGCAGAGAACGCTTTTCGAATAATTTACATAACTTAATTTATTAAACTATTTAACGTTTCATGCAATCAATAATTTTATTGATAACAATACATTAAATATATTGTAACTAACCAAGTTCATCTTTTGGATCAAATATATATACTTTGATTTACTTCTTTAACATGGATATGAAATGACAAACTTATTATTAATAATAAGTATTTTCATAAACTACCTTCTCTCCTTTCAATATTCGGTTGAAACCAAATAAAGTTACAACAAGCACTGCCAACATACTGCTAACCGAGGACTGATCTAGTATCCTTTGTTTAACAAATTTGTCGCCGTTTATGGTGCTAAAAGTGAAATAATTTTATATGAAGTAATTATGAAATTAATTCACATATTCCCACATCAAATAGTTTCACAACAACCTAATTGTTCCGTTATCAAAACTATAAAATTATATAAAAGGCAATCCAAGGTATCCTTAACACCCAGCTAGACATATAGCATACCTCCTATATGTACGTACCAAATACCCACTAAAATCATTACAGGATGGTATGAAAAAATAAATAAATAAAATAAAATTCTCTTTCACAAGATAAAAAGGGAAAACAAAATATATACCTCACTCCAAATTATATTCAGTTTGTAAGGAAGGAGGCTTAGGGCGCTCGCAATGCTACATTTAACGATCCCTTTGTAATATTATATGTGAACCTTTAGAGGATTTTGTTTGAAACATTATTCTCCTCCTCTGTCCCTAACCCATCCCTATTGAGACTATATTAACATTATTATGCCTTTCTTTTCCTGTTAATTAGAGAGATTCCAGTCCAGAAAGAAAAATAAAACAAAAAATAAACCTGTGACATAAAAAGGACTTGCCCATCACGACCGATTTTCTTTAAACAACAATCATCTAGGTATATATTTATGATTATAAATAATCCATCTAACTTCCTCTATTTATCCAATGTTTTCAGATATATTTTTACTGCCTTAATTATGGATTAAACTCCTACAGTTTAATCCATAATTAAGGCAGTAAAAATATATCTGAAAACATTGGATAAATAGATTTTCAATATACATATGGATTTAAGGATAATTTGATATATTGATCAAATATAAGTATGATTTCATAATGAGGTGTAGATAGTTGACCGTAGCTTAATGATTGGAGAAGTTTGTCAGGGGTGCGGTCAGCAAAGAACAACATAAATAAACAAAAGCATATTTATTTATTTTATGCCGACGTTTCAGGTCTTCATCAGGGGGCGTAGAAGGTAGGCCTGCAACTGGACTCCAGTTGTTCTTTGCTGACCGCACCCCCCGACAAACTTCTCCAATAAGTATGATTTAATTTTTTTATTTTCCGTTTGTTCAGTATGTAGATGGAATGTGTCATTATTGAAATTTTTGATCTACACATTAAGTTTGCTAAGAAATAACTTTTTTCATACAAAACATTCATTAATTTATCATCTGACTTCACAGGAATTCATTTATAAAAATTTGTTCCTAACCAGGAAACTTGTTTTTCCAGTTTTCTTTTCTTTGTTAAATGTAAAATTTTAATTAGTAGTTTTAAGAGGATTTTTTTGCTAAAAACTATTGGAATGCTATAGATGAAAAAAAGGTACAGTACCTTTTAAGAACCAAGATGCAGAAGTCATATATATTTCACGGGAACCAATTTTGGTGTAATTGTACTGACTGTGATATTTTATAGTTAATAATATTGACGTTATTATTAGATGTTCATAATAATAATAAATTAATTACCGAATAAACCACGAGATTAATCTTCATTCATGCATACACGTACATCTACAATAATAATGTTTCTTTAATATCTGGCATTTTGCTATGGAATTCAAACCTTATAATTACTAAAAACTTTTTATCAAACTTATTTTCGTAATATTTTTGTGAAGAAAACTCCAGCTATAATAACAGAACAAATGAAGTAGGTTTGTAATATATTTAAATACTTATTGGAGAATCCCAGAAGTTTAAGTGTTACCAATTTATCATACTTTTTTTTAATAGAACGCAGTCCAATTAAATTGAAATAGTGATTTGAAGTTAGTAAAATTATGAGTTATATCATGGTCACAATGCTTGTGTTAAAATAAAATATAAGAATCTCGTTGAGGCTAAGATAAGTTAGTATGAGTAGATAGCAACAAGTGAAACCGAGGGAAGCAACAACACAAACCCAACAAACCCTGGTAAGTAACAATAACTGCTACAAGCTTAACAACATTCAAATTCGGGGGTGTTTAACAAATCATCATTCAGTTATTCAATAGTTCTCTTAATATTTACTAATTATATACCTAACAATTAAACCGATTTTATTTTCAAGAAGCTTACCAAATTATTAAAAACAACTATGGAGCTGATACGAGTAATATCTAAATGCTTTCTGTATAACTCCAGCTCCTTATTCATTTTTTAGTTATTTTGATTATTTAGAATTATGATTTTTGATTAAATATTATGAGTACTGTATAGCCTGTCCCTTAGTTATATCAATAGAAAATTTATGGTTAAGGCTTTAAAAATTTTAACTGACATTTAAATAATTAGAGGAATAGACATATAATAACTTTAAAATTAAATAAAGAAATATCATTTTGAGAAAGAGTCAGAGAGTAAGAAATAGTTCAGAGAGGAAAAGAGGTGAAGATGGATAGGAAAAAGAGAGAGCAGGATGAAGAGGAATGTTTAGAATGTGTAGAACTGTCCTTAAGAACAGCATTACCACTAGTTATCCACAAAATACGGCCAATTTTAATTTATTCAACATGAAACCTGAAATTGTTAAAACTGAAACATCTGAATCGTTTGAGAATCTACTCGAATTGGAGTAAAAGTTAGTGAAAAGGTATCATTCCAACTACTTTCAACTTGCTTCAAACTAAACCCATTTCTAGGTAACTCTGTTTTTCTTGATCATAAATCAGTTTAGTTCCGTCAAAAATTTATATAAAAGTATACCATGAAATAAACAAAGAGGCAACTCGAGCGGAACAAAACAATCAAATTTTAAACCCAAAACCAATACTATAAAACACTAACCAACATATATACATATAAAAAAATTAATAAAAACCGAATCATAATATATAAATAAATAAATGAAAATAAAATAAAATAGTCAAAAGTGAAATTTCTTACTAAATGTAATTGTTAAGTAAACACACTTATTACATCCATACACTAATATAGATGAGTTAGCTTGACGAATCGAAAAACGCACAACCTTTGTGAAATAGATGCAATTTAATAATTGAGCTTTGTACCAAAAGAATATGAAATCATACATCTATAATTTATACTTATATTTTATATTTATAATTAAGTATTGAATTTTTGTGTATTTTTTTTTCGCTAAGAACTCAGGGGCCAGCGTGGGATTATAATTCAGATCAAGAACAAATACAAACATGAAGGATCGTTGACAGAGAAACAATTATAATTTATTTCTGATAACTATATTTTAAACCTTCTAAGACTGAATAATTAAGGAAATAATAAGAATAAGTTTAACTAATTAAGAACTATGGTCATGGAAGAAGCTGATTACATGTGTGATAATTTGATGCAAATATTTATTGTGACAAAATGATATTATTATATTGAATTTGGTTCAGGACGACAGGGCGACTGCGGAATATTTCATTTGTTTGCGCTTGAACCAGTACAACAACGCCACAGCGGAGATACAAGATCAAAATTTTAGTAGAAATAACATTTCAGAGTCAACAAACACGGAAAACGTTTATCGTGTCAAACAGAATCGAATCATGGAAAAATAATTAGCACAACAGTAGTAAAACAGAAATCAGATAACAACGAGGAGGAAAAAGACAACATGCGGGAGATGGACAAAATGAGGGTGGGTTTAGTTTAAAAACAAGCTGGCTTCATAAAAAAAAAAAAAGAAAGAATTATATACTTTTAAATTCGTAAAAATAAAAATGTATAGAACAACTATTATAAATACCCTTTAAAATATAATTATTAGCAAACATAATTTTGTAAATTATAGAAACGAATAGGTGTAACCTAAGATTTCATAAATAGTGTCATTCCTTTATCAAAAACTGTTGACGAAGTTATCTGGTCCAATGGCTTCAATATCAGCAATTTATTTTGATGTGTTTTAAGAAAAAGTAAGCGAAGTCCATTTTTAATATTGTGTAAGTGCCATCTAAACGAGGTAACGAAAAAATACTAGGGATAACAATGACTATATAATAAAAATATTTTGCGAACTTCCTTTCATTTTCTTAATAAAATTGATTCAAATAAATCTCAGAGTAGTGATTCTCATTTTTAGTAGCGTTATCCTCTAGGCGTCTGAAAAGAAGATGGCCTCGGGATTTTCTCCTCTAGAGATGTTATTGGAGTTCTGTCAATGGATAGATTCTCCACATGTTTGTATCATGTCACTATCTCACCTGCAGCAAATTTACTTATTGTATATATGTTATACAAATGTAAATAACGATAAATAAATGATTAAAAAAAAAGAAGTAGCGTTAAACGACTGAACCCAATATACAACACTGGATCTTTGGTACCGCTGCTTTAGTGATTAATGAAATATTATTTATGCAAAATCTAGTCCTCATTTTAACAATTAATTAAACGAATTGATCAACTTAATCAGTTTCAACGTTTTTCAGAAATACAAAATATAAATATGTTGAAGGGTGTAATTAAGGATAATTCTGGAACTAATTTCGTAGTATGAGTGCATGACATATTTGTTTCTAGTGACCTGTGGTTTGGCTCATCTGTTGCTCAACAAAATCATTTTTTAATAATATATTTCTGGCTTGTCCATTGATCATCTATATATTATGTTAAGTGTTAATCATATTTTACTAACTTGAAAAGTGAGCAGTTTAAATGCTGTACAAATTAAATTTAATATTTTAAAAAAAAATATTAATGAATTTTAAATAGTAATATTTATTTAAATTAAATATTTATTAACGGTATATTGCCTTGATTTTACTTAAATAACACGAAATGTATAAAAATTAAGAAAATAGCTCTTCTCCTCTCTAAAAGACATAGCGGTCCTTAGTTATTCTTATTAAGACACTGATCTTTCTTACCGAATATTTGTGGATATTATAAGGCACATTTTAACCTTTTGTTCCAATCCGATTTTTCATTATAATGATAACCATAAAAATATTTTGGTATAAAATGTACTTACAAAACAAATACTGCAGTACTTCCACACTTCTATTGACTATAGTATTAGAATATTACCTAAAAAAAAAAAAAAAGAGTTAAATAACCTAGTACAGAAAAAATAAATAAAAAACACATGATTTTCCTTCCTTTTTAGGCTGTTTTAATCCCTGATTAAAATATTTATAAGAAACATTCAGTTAAAATATTCAATGAAATTAGCAATAGTGTGTTTAATATTATTCATATCTTATTTATACATCGAATGCAATCTTTTAACTTTAAAGTAATTCATTTCGCTATCTGACTTTCACTATTTTCTGTATCGTTTTAATTCTCTTATTCACCCTTCAGGTCGAAATTAAAAACGAAATCGTACTTAATTCATATACTATTTTCTTGGGGGTTTCGAAGATATTACATTACATTCTTCAGCATTTTATCTGCCCCAGTATCATTGGGTAAATCACATTTTTAAAAATATATTTATATAATATTTAAAGGCCCAGAGGAGAGGACCCTCGCCCGCCTGCGATAGTGTTGCGATTCGTTGGCCAGACTGTTCCCAACGAGGTGATTTGGCTCCGAAAGATGAAATGAGATTTAACCACCAGGCATCTCGGCTGGGACAGCGACGAAAGGATCTATATAGACGAACAGATGACCTCGCCAATAGCTAGGCTGGCTGGTGAGGCTGGTGAAGGCAGCCGGTAGATTGAGGTACGTCTGGTTCGCTCGAGGGAGAGTCAGATGCTGCCGAGAAGATGGCCAACCTGTCGTCATCATTAATACAGCTGAGAATCTGGAAGCCTTTCACTTACGCCACCCCTCTGGTAACATCAGGTTTAAACTTCTATTCATTTTTAATTTATAATTTTTATTACTTAGTCTATTTTTACATTCTCCCTTACATCCCAAATCACACGTAAATCCATAACTGTACTCAAACAACTCCTAAGATTTCGAAAGTCCATTCCTCAGAAAACCCGTTACCTCCTAGTGTCCTCTCTCTTCTTACCCTCACTTCAACTACGGTTCGTTGGTATATGGAGGGATATCTGTAGGACGAGAATTGAGACTGAAGAGACTCATGAATTGCTTTGTAAGATTTATCTTTGGGTTTCGAAAGCGCTCTCAAGTCTACCGCTGGTATACCGAGTTCAAGTAGCTCTATCCAACCTTCCGAAGGCAATACCTCCTTGCTATTCTCCTATTCCAAGTTCTTTAAATCAAAAAACCTACCTACATACTTGATCTCCTCACTCTCTGGTCATCCATCCACTCATTAAATACCAGATCCCAACCGATTGATCAACATATGCCCTCCTATATTCCTATTAGTTTTTAACATTCTTTAGGGAATCCTGTCATACGTGCAACCTCCTTCTGGAATTCTCTCCCTATCTCTATTCGCCAATCCTCATCCATTCTTTCCTTTAAACAAAACCTATTCCTTCACTTATTGTATAACCAAACTGTAATCAAATAAATAGGCATACATTAATTAACATTATAAACAGTAGTTAAGCCAATATTCCAATGTAATTTTACTTACTGGAATTATATTTTACTTGCTGGAAACTTGTAAATGCTTGCCAGACAAAAATCTTGATGTATGAACCATGTATTTATTTTTTTCATTTTTCATTTAAATTTATTATTATTATAATAATAACTATATCTATAAAACCAAACTTCATTATTATAGTTATACATTTAAATCTTGTAATTTATAACTTACCCAATAATAATAGGGCTGGTAGAGAGGAACGCAGTATCCCCGAAATGTCAAAAAAAAAATTAATTAAATACTACTTTATTTTCATTTTATACAAGAGGTATAAAAAAATAGATAATACATATTCTAGAACTTTAGTATATTTTCTAAAGGGCATTAGAAGTTTTTGATCAAAATCGAAAAAACATACTTGATGCAGAATAATTTCAGATAAACTTACCAAAAATATAAATGATATCTGATCAAAATATTAATGAAGATCACCAATATTTTATTTTTCATTATTTTTACTTTTAATGCCTGATGATACTGACAAACCGAATTCGTTTTAAATGACCCCAAATACAGTCTTCAAATTCAGTTTAGTTCTTACCCTGAACACTGTTACACAACTTAAACAGCAAATAGTAGAAAATTAAAGTAAAAATATAATGCAACAATATCCGTTTCTGGAGAGTCATAATCATAAGTGAGACATTAAACCAGCTATAATATTTAATAGCAGGGCATAATACGTATCACTATACTCCTCTTGTATGCAAAATCTATCCAATGAGCTATAACTTCAATATTTAGGCCGTATTGTATCTATAAAGTTTATATTAATGTAAATAAACCTAATAGATTCTCATAAGGCTTAATATTTATTTTTATATTAAGAAATTTCAATTATAACAGACACATTCATTTAATCAAAGATAGGAGAAATGAATACAATAATGATAGATAGGTGACAGGAACGGAATAGTCTATTGGGGAACAAAAACTCATTCCTAGAAGCGGAAAAGCTGTACCTCTTACGTGAGGAGTTCACAAAATGGAAGAATAATCGAAAAAAAGAGAGACATGAGGATGAGGCGTATCATTGGCTTGTCGGAAAAATGATGTTTCTTCACTAAACTTTTCCCTTCAGTATGAGCCAGAACAACACAATAGGAGAAACAAAAATGTTTTACTTCCTTCCACAGACTGAATATGTGTCTAGCCGTTTGGAAACTCTGGAAAATGTCAATGCTGGTGTGAACCAGTAACGAATTGTGAAGAATAATATAAAAAAATCCTATTTTTAATTGAATACAGAAGATGTGTTTCACAAAAAAGGAAAATTCAAATACTAAAAAAAAAGATCAAGGAGTTTGGTTCTACAACATTTCATAGTTACACACAAAATTTAAAAGAAATAAATATTTAACTTATTAATTACATATATTTATTTTTTTAATAATTACAAAAATATTTTATAATAGTAGAAATTAATTTTATATTAGGAAAGAATATTTAAAAGAAAAATATTTATGAAGAAAAGACATACTTATTATGATAATAAAGAATGTTTTCTCAATTATGAACGAAGTAAATGAATCGTAAACAAAGTATCAATGCACAATGCAATCCTCAATTAAAATTTGAGCTTCAGATAATAGGAATTTCAAATATTTTTACATTATATTAAAACTCACTTTTTCTCATTATCCAATTAAAATATTAGAATTTGATTCATAATGATATATTCTTCATTTACGTCTATGTACAAAATGCGTTTAATATAAAGTAAAATATTTGAAATACATTTTGTCAAAGGTTAGATTTTTACTTTTACTTACGTATGCATGGGATATATAGTAACTGAAAGTGTTGCTGCATTAATGTAAAATTTCGAATTTGGGTTTTTGTCGGAAATCAACGTTTTGAGGTCCCGTGAGTTAAAATAACAAGAGTTTTAGACTAAGAAAATGCCCCGTTAAGGTCTAAAGATTCAACAGAGTTGACTATAAAAATTCTTTTAGTTGAAAATGCTATAATTTGAAACCAAAACGTTTACCTATAATGGTGTGATTTTCAAGTACGTAAAATCTTCCAAAAGTATTTTTTGTGATTTCAAACATCACTGTGATCTGAAAAACAATTCGTTAGTTCAAAATTTGTTAACGAACGATAAATGCAATCATCCTCTTAATTTTAATATAGAATGCTTGTCCTAGAAAATCATTATACCTAAATATAATAATTGTTTTTCGGTTAATAACATACTGCGTTCTTCCTAGGCAGGGAAGAACAGCACTTAGTTTAAGTACATAACTTTCATGAATGATAAAATTATTGTATCCCATATTGTTTCGATTTATCTATACCCTAAAGGCATATGGACGAATGGACCGATAGGCATAACTAGATACTTTTATAAGTTTCGAACATAACTTTTAATATGTTAAAAATCCAAAATATTAAAATAAATAGAGCGCGAGATCTATAAATCACTAGCATTTTAATTTTCCACACCTTAAAAAATATAAAGGGACAATAATATGTTAGAAATCTGAAAAAGAAAGAACAAATCGTTAATCGAGTGTGCGATCTTCATACTATGAATATTATTTTCAATTTCTGGACTTGGGAAACATGATAAAGAATCCTAATGCGTTAGGAAACAAAAGAGTAGAAAAAAAAATGGAAACTCGTGCCTAGCTTACAATCTAAAAACTGTTAGCATTTTCATTTTCTTCACCTTCGAAAACATATAAAGAGACCCTATGTAGACCTCAGCATTACACTAAAATGGCTCTTAACATTTTTTCTGTAGAAAAGCTTTTAGCGGAGCCATTTTGATATATATAAACTTTTAAATATTTTATTTTTTTTTTTTTAAATTGTCTTTTTAAATAGATCCATGCCCACAACTACGAAAAGGATCTTGATATATCTTGAAATAGCTTTGTACACACTTACCGTCAATAAGACCAATTTGATACCATCAGTTATCTACTGACACAACCCTTGTATGAATCGGGAAGGGGGAGGGCAGAAAAGGTTATGGGTGATGGCCAATATTTATCGGTGGTATGATATATTAGACTAATTCGTTGGCCCAGTTGACATGTGTCTGTTATATTGATATTTACTGTAGATGCATCTTTAAAATTATTATTATTATTTTTCTAATGCATTTGTATTTCAAAACTAATTTGATAAAGAAGTCATAAATAAAAGATTGAGTTATAAAATATGAATGGAATGGTGAAGAAAAATCCACCATCATTCAAAAATATGTGAAACAGAACAAATTGGAATAAAATTAAATAGAATGAATAATGACACGGGGAGGTGATGGAACAAAGGCATGATCGGAGAGAGCTAGATCGGCTTCAAGTTCATAGGATAGGATACTATTTTTAAAAAGTGAATAACAAAATTTCGGGTACACTAATGAGAGGGCTGCAAACCCTAAAAAAAACATTCCTATCAAAATCATTTGATCTGACTTAATGATATAAGGACTGATCTACATGACAATAATGAGGCCCATCTGGACATACGGAGTTGAGCTTTGGGGCTCCACTAAGCCTTCGAATTCCTCTCGTATTCAATCCTTACAATCCAAAATCCTTCGTAAAATCTTCAATACTCCTTATTAGGTTAAGACCTAAAATATTCCCTATGTAACCGATCTAGCCCGAACCCGATATGATTCCTTCCATTATAAACTCCCTTTAGAGTTCTACTACTAGGTAGTTTCTCAACATGCTGTATCATATCATTATCATTATGTCATTATGATCATTTTTTTTTTTTTTTACAGTTGTAAATATCAATAAATAAAAAAAATGATATAAGGGATGAATGCTGTTAAAATTTTTTTTTTCTTGTTTCCAAATGTGACATTATTCAAGAATATGCTTAAAACAACCGCCAATCAATAGCTTAATAAAAGTGGAAAGACCGTCAGCGTTCATTAAGAGAGGTAACTTAAACAATTTTAATCATTCGAGCAAGGCTGGCATTTTAACCTTGTTTTTTTTTCTGATATTTAAAGTACGAAAATAACCGACCGTGAAGGTAGGGTTGGATATGCGTCAATAGACAATGACAAGCATAAATAAAATTTTAGCATAGCTCAATTAATTTGAATTTTTCAAATTCTTATTACTACTCGTCAGTACTGGCTGCCCTTATGACCTACCCCATTGCCATCTGACAGACAGTAATTTTCATCTATATGTAAATAATAATTTGACTCAAATCGTTGAGTATTTTTTTTCGCATCATTAACATCAGCCTGTTGTATTTAATTCCTTCATTTATTCGTTATTTATCACTTTAATTTCTATCTCTTAATACTCGAATTGTTTAAAAAAAATTGTTTTTCTTAATGTGGTATGATACATATTTATTATTACTATGTACAATCCTTAAAAGCGAAATATAATAAATTGAATATGATAATAAAATAGGAAAAAATAAAAAACTCTTCGTATCGGTATAATAAAGATTTAGATACAACATGAGCAACTAATATTTTCATACAAGTTCCCAACCATGTTTAGATAGACAAACGAATCAAGGTAGACAGGAGTAAAGAATAAAGGGGGTAGGGGAAAGAATACAAGACAGAGAACGGTATTGACACGAAAAAGGTTAGTAGGAGCTGTGTGACCACCTCACTATTGATCAAGTCCTCTGTCCAAAGCTCTAAACAATTTACTCGAACTTGCAAGTCCGGACTCAGTCCAGCTATCCGTTTAACTTGGACTCCCAGGTATCCACCATCGATTCCACGTGTGTTCCAATATAGTCCTCAATTGTCTCTCCCCACCCTCCTACAAAATACCATTCACACCCTCCCAATCTTATTTCTTATACTTCTATAAGAGATTATATATCACGCAGATATTCAATAGTGATTTCACTCAACTCTCTCGCTGTTGGACATCGAAGGACTTGTGGTAAGAGCAATACTATTTATTTTTTTCAAAATGTTAACGGGCTATTTGATAATTCTAAAAGAAAAAAAATGATAATAACGGATATCAAAAAATTATAAAATCTATAAAATTGTTGATTGTTTAGAATATTTGAAGTTTCATAATTTCAAAATAATAAGACCTAGCAACTTCGTATTTATAATTTTGAAACTTTTATAACATAAAATATTAGCAATAACATCGATTCATCAACCTGCAGCACGCGTTAAGATATTCAGACTTCCGAGTTGATTCCTCATTCAGCTTCTTTTTTTCCTTTTAAGATAAGAAATGGTTTACCTTATAATAACTAGGATTTTATTGACTATGTGAATGCAAAAAAGTAAATATAACTAAGTTTTAGAAACCAATTTCGCGAATTTACTTGTCAAAATCGTTGTAGGTCTAACTATTTGGTCGGACCATTGTAGATTTTGTTAATTTGACAATAAATTCTAATAATATTCATAAAAAAAAACAGGTTTTTTACTAGTTGATAGTAAATCTTAGCTTCCTTAATGCATAATGGCAGAATGAGAAAATCCGGATAAGAAAATACAAATCTGTTTTTATAACCTAGAACCACTTCACTGTAACCGACAATGCCCGGAACTCTCTGTCAAACTTTCCTAGGAGGTGACCAAATAAACTCATGAAGCTCACCCATAAACAGCTTATAAACTTCCTAAAGAAATCACTAACAATAAATCTCGCCAGTGAAATAAGGCGAAGCTCGCCGGCCTACGGATAAAGTGGTTAGCCCAAGGGAATGACCACTAAGTATAGGGGTTAACTTCTCCAGCTTAACCCGCTTCCACAGCTCTCCAACAGCTTCCAAAATTTAAATTTGCCTTAATTGTGTCCTCAACTTCTAAAATTAGTAAAAAAAAAAACCCTGAAAATTAGCGATCAACTGTTCTAGATTTTTAAAATTGAAAAATACTCTTTGAGAAATAGATTCTTGATGTATTAGAATAAACTAAAATTTTATAGGAGATTCATTCGAGTTCGTAACCCTAGTTACTCTATAGAAGTAGGAAAATAATTTATTTTGTTATTACATCTGCCTCTAATGCATTAAAGTAGTTAGGTACCCGCATACAATTTTTTTTTTAGAAAAATAGAATTAGTAAATTTTAAGTTTATTTTAAGTGCTTCACGCAGCAGTACTGCATAGTAGTTGGTAACTGAAGTACAAGGCAATTAATAAGGTAAAAAAAATATATAAGCGAAACAGTACAAAAGCCTACATTTTTTATCCCATTTATCTTAATACTATATATGTGGATTAAACTCCCTGTGCATGGCAATCACAGGTATACTAATCAAAATATTTATATAATTAATAGTCTATTGCAATACGATGATCAAGCACATAATCCTACTCTGTACATTCAAGATCAATTGAACTTTAATATTAGATAGTAAAAGGCCATATAAGTTAAAGTCAGAAGCAGAGTTTTATTCATTTTAATACTAGAATTTTAATGTAAACAATATTAAAAAAAAGTATAGGAAGAAAGTAATGGAGTTATAGGAGTCCGTCTGTGACATTTCTTATTCCTTTTTCTTTCTTATGTTTTGTTTTTGGCGATAATTAAGTGGTAAACTCTACTATCTCATCATCGCTGTTTACCTGGGACCTTAAGTGATTGAGGAAACAGCTAATTCCGAGAACTAAATTTTTTTTTAACTCCCTAACGCCATTTTGGCATTTGAGGTGCGGCAGTAGTAGGGTAGTGCGTCGGGTCACGTGCATGCCACTGTTGCCATAGTCAACAATTTATTTTTTCGTATTTTACAGTTTATATGCGGGTCCTTTTAATTTATTGGAAAAGAAAAAAAACATAAACTGACGAAAAATCAGTAGTTCGTGAATTTATTTTTGGAAACCAATATCACAACAACAAATAATTGTAAGTTCAGATGTCTATTAGGACTTAAATTAAAGATAGTTTAATGTACTATAAAGTAATTTATGACTTATATCATTGTAGGAGAAGTAGTTTTTATGATATTTGCCTAAACAAATTTACAAAATGTTGATAAACGTAAATAGCTCTTTTAGAACTCATATAATAGCAAATTTACTCTTAAACTGATGTTGTAGGACGTTTTCTAGTGTTGTAGTCAGTGCTAAATACATAGAGCTCCGAATACAATTTTTTGCAACAGCAATCATTTTTAATTTCCCCTAACTATTTATACTTGGCGGTATAATTTTGATAACAACTATACATAGTTTTCGTTAAATTAATAAAAAATGGGGTGAAATAACAACCACATATGTCTCCTTTTTCACTACAACAAACGTCCCCAAGTTTTTGTTAATTCCTAGAATAAAAAATTATTAACTAGAATTTTTTTCTTTTTCTGTAAATTCGTATTTTAGAATTTTTCGAGGTGAAAATCATCAATATAAATTTATTCCTGTCAAGAATACAACAGTATAGCAAAAGGTAATGAAGAAGTAATTTAATCGGGAAAGATTGGTTGGTTTCAGCTTTTCCCATTCTTATCAGATTTCTCTACTCTTCTTTCTCTCCTTTACTTCTAAATGAAATTCTTTAGTATCCATTTTTATTATTGCTAGCAGAGAACTGGTCTTTTAAATAAACAAAATTAAAGATATGTCACAGGAAGATGTTTTAAAAATTCGTTATTTAAGTCTTTCCTGGTTATATCAATGACAAGACCGAGCTGATATTGAAGCACATTTAAGTATACATTGACATGGCGAGTTTGTTCAAAATCGTAAGAATCTATTTCGATAAAGTCCATTTTTTTATTATTGCTAGCTGAGAACTGGTTCTTTTTTTTTTTAATAAACCAAATTAAATATACCTAATAAAAGATAATTTTGGTAAATTGGCATTCAAGCCGAGTTATATTATTTGGATACGGATAAACCCTATCTGGTACATAATTTGTCGGAATCGTTCGAGCCGTTTTGGGAAAATATAAAGAATCGTTTCTATAAAGTGACATTTCTAGTAGTCCTATAAAAAAAAAAAGTTGCAGTCAAGTCCTAGGCATGAACCACCCTTAAATATGTTAAATATCGACAAACGTGTCCGAAAAAACAGTTATTTTGTAACCATGGGAACTCGGAACACAACAAACACAATATTACAGAAAATAATTCAATTCAAGAAATAGCTGAAAGCAAAAGCAGTAATTTGATTTCAACTCCTACAATTGTTTATGCCACTAAACGATATTACTCTAGCACTTATCCTTCCATCATACCCATCGTGGAACAAAATTAATAAAAGATTCTAAGAAAGAAACCAAGACTTCTTGTATCAATTTTACAATACTTTCCACTGATTGCATCTACTAGACAAAAAAATAAAACGAAGAAAAGGAAAAAGATACATATAAATACAGAAATTGCCCTTGAAGATGCCTTACAATAAATAGAAGAAAACAGGCAGAAATCTGATCTGACTTAATTTCATGAATAAAGAGATTGATTTATCATCTAAGACTAAACGTTTTAGTAAATTAATATATTAATTCAATGTTACAATATAGATAATATGTATGTAATGTATTATATAGAAGGCCTCCAATTAAGGATACCCACGTTTAAGGCTGGGTGGAATCTGCAGGGCTCCAGAACCCACTGGGTTGAATAACACTAACAGAATAAATAATTACATGCCATAGCCAGATTCGAACCCGAGTTCCCTTGGACTGGGCTGTACCGCTTCTTAAAACAGTTGCATAAAATTAGGAAAAATTAAATTTAGTGCCAAATGTTTAAAGATGTTTTTAATAGTTGAGCGTACGGGAGTGCAAGTGTAAGGGATTCAAGATATGATTCCAAAATAGACTTCATGCTTAATATCGTTCTGGGATGTACTGATAGCTGTTACGGATTATGAATTAAAGTTATCTTATTAAATCGAAAATCTTAGCAATATAACATTAAGTAAACAATCCAAGAAAAATAATATAATGCTTTGTGTTAAAATTAAAAGTAACCAAATTATAAAACCTATTTAGCATGCTAATATCCCCTTACAACTTGATGCATTTGTAAAATAAATAATCTCTGTATTACCGTAAAATATCTCATATTTATTTTCAGCAAGAGGTCACTAAATATGATTTTTCCTAATTACTGTAATAAATTATTCAGATACCGCCACGGCATCGATCGGCTGTCCGTCACTCGCTAGGCTAAAAAAATATGAAGCATTGGAAATCGTTGATTTAAAAGCCTTGACCTTGGAATGAGCTCAGATATGAAAATCTCATAATTTGTTCAACGTAATATCTAATTTGAAAACCACGCTCCAGACACTTGTAGCATTATCTCGTGTAAACTAAAAACATCATTCGTCGACAAAGGCACACATGACAGCTTAAAGAAAGCTTAGAAGTTGGTGACAATAGGCAACACACAACGTGTGGGTAGAGAGGGACTCAAACACTTCAAGTAGGTACATTTGCTCCCACGCACTCCTTGGTATTCTCACAATTAATTTCCTTCTTATACAAAGTCGTTTCATGGTGACTTTGGTCTCTACTATAACTTTGTTATTAAAATCAGGAGACAGAGAAAGATAGAGAGATGAAAACTTTTAATTAAATAAAAACAAAATGATGCATTTCAGTAAAGAATAACAGCATTTTCGAAACTAATTATAATAAAGAAAATATTTGATAAGTGGGTTTGTTCGCGTGATTCTGAAAATAAATAAAATTTTAACTCGAAATCAAATCAGGTGATCTTTTGTTCCCAAGCGTCCTGAAGGTGTAACCGAGAATATGGTTTTGGTCTTAGACGATTTAAACAGAGTAGATCAAAATGAAAATAAAAAACGTAAAGAATATGATATAAGAATCCCTCATGTAATTTGAGTATCCGCAACCGACCAAGAGAAATTTAATTTTGAAATGTCTTTGTGCAGTAAAGTTTTCCACTTGTCTGCACCGTTTACACGCAAACCGTAAAAAAATTACACAGAAAAAAATTGTTTTTCTAAAATATGATTTACATACTATCAGGCTCCATAAAAAGAATTTCCCATTCCATTGGAAATTTCAGAGTTAGGTTAGAAATAGTTAGTTAGAAAATCTACAATACCATAAACAACTAAAAAAGAAAGCCTCAGTCAAAACTCATCAAAAATCAGATCAAAATTGAAAAGATTAGAAGAGCGGGGAGGGAATGAAGAAGCTGAACAGTAAAAAGAGAAATACCTAAAATAGAATCCCACTCATTCGTTCTACATAGGACCGAAGCATTGTCAGTTTGGCGTAAAAGCTGGTTTATCCAATGTGGTTGAAAGAAAAAAGGTAAAAATTTCTATGAAATACAAAACATCAGATCAATATATGATGAATTAAAATTTATTCGATGTGCTGTAGGGCCAAAATAAAATAATTTTTAAAAATCTTTATTTAAGATTACGTGATTTAATTTTACTGAACCAAAATTTTCGTTATATTTTAAATAGTAGTCCAAAAATTAGCTGATCTACGGAACGCATGGTTTCAAGTGATCTTCATATTATTTCAATGAAACCAATGTTTATGGATATATATGTTTGTGTGAGTTCCTAGTCACCTTATACTCTAACTTTATTTACGGTTTGCATTCTCAAGAAAGTGAATTTTTCATAAAAGAGAAAACATATTAGATCTTTAAAATGTAAAATATTCAAAGCCCAAATTCAGATTACTACTTTTCAGTGAAATCATATTGAAATTGATAATGGTTTTTAATTAAAAACGAACAAACAATCTTAAAATCAATTATGTTATGCATCTTTTCTTCTTCATACAACAGCGATAATTTGGTACTAAATATTTAATGACAGTGAAATGAACGTTTAGAAAAAAAATTAGATCCCTCGGGCGTACTATGTAACAAACTGGGCTATTGCTGTGGGAGTACTAAAAAATCATTTTCAAATAGTAAATTTCTAATGAAGGAAAATGAGCATTCAGCAGAAATTATAATTCAAGAATGGCACAATTTTCCACTCTAAACCCTTTTCAAACGATTATAAATTAATTTGAATTATTCTCAGATTTTTTGGCAATTTATTTAGTAAATCAAATGAAAAAAATCAAAATGAAATATCAAGAATGGAAGCGTAAAGAAAAATGTATTACTCGGTAGATAAAAAAATATAGCATCAAAAAAGTAATACTACTGTAAAAAATGTGTTATTGCAAGAAATAATAGTTTAATAATTTAAAGTCAAACATAAGAGACTTGGTTTTGAAAGCAACCAGTACAAGACAAAAACGGTCATCCTACACTGCAGGTTTTCATTCAAAATCATAAATTGCAATACTAAAGGTTAAAAAGAAATATTCTGGAGATGCTGTTTAAAATTTCAAACTACGCGTACTAAATGGAAAAGAAACATCCTTAGCTGGAGCAATGGAGAACTTGTAATGGTAAAGAAAAAAAAAACGGTCTATCTTCGAAGGCTTAAGTGTTCCGGAGAAGACCTTACGATTTGCAAGAGGTTAACATCGGCTGTCCAAACTTTACGCGTTCTTCAAGAGAGCCAAATTGGAAAAGTGGAAGCAACATGCTTTTCCTTCTCCCATGGAACACCATTAGACGAGGCTACGTATCCGTTAATGCGTGATCGATACACCTCTATTAGCTGCCTGGGTTTTTCCGCGACTCCCTTCAGTTCTTAAAGTGTAAAAGCATTTGTCTCTCTCCTGAAGATACTATTTTATTTCCTCTGCTATTTATTTCCTCTTTCTTTTTATTTATTTAATGTAATTTACAACTGTACAAAATAATAAATACAATAAGTAAATTAGATGAATGTTTTAAACACTTGAA
>NW_027114568.1:477609-486239 GCF_000696795.3 Halyomorpha halys
GTATGTTACAGCAGTTCAAACGTGTTACATCTTATTCCTTCTTCTCTTTTTTGACATTTTGCTTTCGCCAATACTTAACTTATATATATATATATAACATAATGGAATTTATACTTCCAAAACTGTAAATATTTTAAAGCATAAAATGAAATAAAGATATGACGCGTCTTTGTTTTACAAATTAATATGTAAATCCTAATCAGACAATAAAATAATCGATGTCATTATAAAAAAATCATAAACAGTAAATTTATAATAGCATTAAATTTGATTTGAGGCACAAGAAAAAAGGTAGGCATTATTTAGGACAAATTTGGGGTTGGAATTAGAATTTAGAAAGCACAAGATATTAAGAAGGATTTTCCAGAATTTATAGAACAGTGATAAGAAAAAATTATAGAAGTCAAAGTAAGACATGATTTAGACTCACGACGATCCTCTAGTCTCGTAATCATTATTACAGGTATTTGCATCATTATTCTCTGATACACGTACAGTATGGAGTGTGCAATGATGCACTATGATGTCAGTCGAATAAACTGTGTAGTAGACTGTTTTTTAAGTGGACTACGGTGCACGTCTGGGGGACGGGATGGTCGCTTAATCGGAGAATACAAATATTAAACATATAGAATATTTGTTAAGAAACGGCACAAGGCGGGATCGACGACACTATCTTGGGAAAGGCCGGAGATAATAAAATCTTGTACTGGAGTTGTTAACACAGTTAAATTAAAAAATATGAACAAGTTTATAGAATGTATTCCATGGGGGAAGTAGAAATGAGTGTAAACGTGCAGCTACAATTCCAAGCCAATAAGTAGGGCCAAATTCCAACAAAAACAGTTTCGTAGAGGAATAGCGACTTCACAAATAAAACGAACAACAATTTTTAACTTTTATCAGACTTATACCCGGCCTAACAATACACCATACCAAATAAAAATATTACATTTAATTTTTGGCTTAACTGCAAGGCCCTATGAAAAGAGTCTAGCAATATGGTGTTAAAAAATTGTATTTTCAGAGAAAAATAACATAATTTGTTTCTAATATGTTTTCAAGTGCACTTATATAAAGTAACAAAAAATCTACATTTTGTAGACAATAAATATTTTATTCCTACACCTACAACTAGCACCACTGAAGGACGCATGCAGTTCAGTCCCCGCTTCCCCCCGCCTGCCAGATTGATAAATGGTTCCATTTTTTAAGGGTTGTCATGACGACTATAGCTTCACTAAAATAAGGGTAATGTGTTAATTCCCTTTGTTTTACAAAAAATTAACGAAAACTAAATTTTATAAAAAATATTTAAAGTTATTTACAACTGAATTTACATAAAATACATTCCTTAAATTTGGTGTTAGATCATTATATGATACAGGGGTCTAGAGACACTGCCCATTGGTTGAACTCCAGTAATAATCCCACATTAGAATTCACGAGCCATCTACTTTTTAGAAGCCTAGGAGGATTATCAGATAATAAAGGAAAAGCCAGGTTAGAAACAACTGTTTTTGGATGATTGGGAAGTTTATCATGGAAGGATTAGTATCTGGTTCGGGCTAAATAGGTTACATTCGGAACATTAAGGTCTTTATGGATAATTCTATTTGTGCCCAATAAGTAGAATTGAGGATTTTATGAAGGATTTGGGATTGTAAAGATTATATACGTGAGAAATTCGGAGGTTTAGTGAAGCCCCAAAACTCAACTTCGAATATCCAGATAGGTCTTATGGTAGTCATGTAGATCAGTCTTTTTTTAAGGAATTGGAAGTTTAGACCGTTTGTCTAGTAAGCGCTGTAATCGTCAGAATCTATGAGCAATTTCCTGTCTTATCAGTCTTGTGTGAGGATTCCAAGTTAGTCCAAATGAAGTCCAAGATAGTGGATCTGTTCTACTGAGGTAAGAGCAATATTAAAGTGTACTGTAAAGTAGCTAGTAAGTTTATGATGAAGAGTACAGGCGATTTAAGGAATCTGTTGGGATTTATTTTTTCCTCCAATTTCGGCTCCATTCTTCGAGGGTTGTGATATGGGAGAAAAGAGTTTAGGATAAAATTAAAGGATTGTTATTAACTGCGAGCACACGCGTGTCGTCGATATATGTGGTGAGGATAGTGTAAGGATTGGTTGGGATATAAGCTGTATAGACTGGATTGATGATGGGACCGAGGATATCACCTTGAGGAACACCAGCGAACAAAGGGAAGAGGGATGAATAGGAACCATTCTGGTTTACTTTGAATAATCGATCGGTGAGAAAGGAACAGATGATGAGAAGCATATAGGGCCTAGGAATTTACAGAGTTTGTAAAGCAGTCTCGGGTGCCATATTTGATTAAAAGCCTGTTCTATATCGAAAAACACTCCCATGCAGAACATTCCGCGCTCCACAGAAGACGAGACAACGCCCACCACACTGATGATATTGCTGGATTGTGGAGTGGGATGTTCGGAATCTAAACTAGTGATCAGGGAGTATATGATCGGAATCAAGGATGGGATATAGGGTTTGAAAATGAGTTTTTTGAGTATTTTTCCTATGATAGGTAATAGGGAGATAGGACGGTAGGAGGATGGGTATTCTGCTGGCTTATGGGGATTGGGTATCATTTTGACTACAGATAATTTCCATTGGTCAGGGAAATATATGGAACGGAGAACGGCGTTATATATGTAGGTGAGGAATAAGATGGCTTTTCTAGGAAGAAGTTTTAGGATATGGGACGTTATTAGGTCATATCCATGGAAATTAGTTTTACCAGTATTTTTCTTATGATAGGTAATAGGGAGATAGGATGGTCGAAGAGGATGGCTTTTCCACGAAGAAGTTTTTAGTATTTTGGATGTTATTAGATCTAATCTCGGAGCTTTTCGGGTATATAATCTTTGATGCTGCTGGATATTTCTGAAATGCATTAGGTAGTAGAGTCAATTGGAGTGGAATATATTGTTATGCTTCGATACATTGAAGTTGAATTGGGTTAATGATATCAGGATGCGGAATAAAGTTTTTAGAAAGGTGTTGTCCGAATGTGTTGTAATTAAAACTACTTTAATTATTATGTTATATTATATTTTGAATTCTAATTTTGAAATATTTGAAATAATGATCATGATAATAATAATAAAGAGAGTTTAATCGAGAAATATTTAAGAAGCGCCTGAAATACGGAGTGAAACTCCCGACCTCCGTGGTAGCCTTACTTATCTGAAGTACGAAAAAGATACTTATAGCGAGTATGCTGGTCGATATACGTCACGTCACAATCTTACAAGAGGAAATCATTGTGTTATGACAATAACACAATGAAAAGGCAATCTTTCTTTTTAATATTTTTATTAGAGTAGAATAGACCAAGTATAAAAAAGTAAGATTCAATGACTGAAACGATAACTTAAGATTAACCAAAGCCTCGCAAAGGATGGGCTGCTTTCCAATCTAGGGAGTGAGATCCTTCCAGAAGATGCGCCTTCCTCCATGGCAGGGTAATTAGGATCCGCCTAAGACTCACCCGCATCTTCCTCTTATTTACACCAGCTCCCTACTTTAGTTTAATTACTTTCACCCCGGAACGCTCTTTCTCTAAGGGCCGTTTGTCTTGCCGTTAATTGTGTCCTACCCGGGACAGACTACAGGTGTTTACGGCCCAACCTCCAGTCTTTTGGGCCCTGATTAACACCCCTATAACTCCAGGATCCGTCCATTAGTCCCTCCTCAGACATTTTGCCCTGCATTTTATTAAGATCCTACTCCTCTTTACTCTCCTCAGATTTAAAGTTTAAGTCCTCCTCAAAGAAGCTAGAGGCCGGAATAGACAATCCTATTATCATTCAGACACAACGAAGCTTTCTAATTAACTTGTTCGCGATCAGTGAAGCTTATTAAGAGGGAAGGATTAAAGAAGCTTATTATGATAATGTACTTTCTTAATTAACTCGAATAGAGGATTACTCCAGGTTAAATTAGTTAATTGATAATTGAAATCATTTAATTATTTTAACCGAAGAAAAAAGAATTATGAAGACAGGGAAGCTATAGTACTAAATACACAGTATTCAGAAGGATTAGGTTCTATTTAAAACTTACGAATACTAAAAGAGCAAAGGTTTACATAAATATGAAAGAGATGAAATAATTGTTTAAACCAAATATTAAGAAAGACTAGAGCATTGTGGTGGAAGGATTGAGTTCAACGCAGTCCGGTTTTTTGAATTTCAGAAGGCGATGTGCACTTTTATCCATATCGGGGCAAAGTATGCAGTTAAGCCATGAAGAAAAGGTTTTTAAAAAAACATAAATCATAATAAACGGTTCCATTGATACTAAAGCAGCAAAAACTAGACTGATTTGTAAGGCCCACCATCCTGTTTACCGCCCGTGCGTCTCTTAGTAATTGGACAAAAGTAATTCTCACTCATGAATTTTTTTTATATATATAGATAAAGAAGGGATTAGGATAACCTAATAAGACCTGAGAACAGGCTAAGTATTGAGAGTCGACGATAACAAGAAAAAATGTAATTGATGAGTAAATAAAGGCGGTGTCAAAGGCAGGAAATTTCTTTCTCTCCAAACCTTAGAAGTTAGAGTTTACAAAACTGCTATTCTTCCTACTATTCTTTATGGATGCGAAATGTGCCCGCTTACATTGAGGGAAAGTTTTAGATGATAAAATAATTTACGCAATACTTTATCTTCTGAAAACACCTCTTAAAGTAAGCGATCACATTTCGCATCTCAAACTATACCTTACCCAATGGTGACAATTGCACCTAGTAAGTGATAGTGTTCCTATAAATATAAAGGGCGTATAAAGTTTCAGCGCTAAGGAAATCTATAAAAAGCGCTACCGTTTACCCTGCATATTTCGAGGGATTGACCGAAACTTAAGTGAGAGTTTAGCGTTAAGGCTGATCTTATGGATTTCAATCCGGGCAGAGGTCAATGGAAAGACAAGTGAAGACTGTAATTAGTCATAATTAAAATGAACCTTTAGGTGCTCTAATACTTTAATAAAGTATAACATAATACTGAAGTAAAGATAATATTTTATTAAACAAAATTACTACCTAGAACTTAAAAAACGCCCTATTTGAAACTAAAAGGTAATTCACCAAAAATCAAATTGGTTTAAACCTGAACGCATTAATTATTTTCTAAACTAAATTTTAAAATATTATAATCACATGCTATACTATCAAAAAAACTCCACTTGAAGAATTTTATCATATAAATAGATTACAAATATGACTATAAACCTCTGAGTTATCCTCATTTCATAAGAGGATTGTATCAACCAATCTCTCCTATCTCTGGTAAAAGACTTCTAGCTACATCACATTTACTTAAGTATTAAAAAGGACAACTTATTTCATACATAAAAACTAGTGGACTTATACCTGTGGATATCTGTGCTGTACAATGAATTAAAAAAAAATTATAATAATTAAAAAAGAAGCACACAATGGTGAAAACCCTATCTTATACTTCTATTTATTCTAGGAAACGAGTTTTTATCGTATATCTTCTTAAACATATAAGTGGATTGTTATTATTATCTATAAAAAATAATGAAATACATGGTAGAGTAGTCGGCTGCGTTCCACATCCGACTGGAATTCAAGAATCTTCTGAAAGCTTATTAAAACAGTTTCTCTATGTTTATATGTACATATGTAAGAGCTTTCAGTTAGATGTGACAAAATATACATGAAAACAGCCGTAGCACTTAGGAGAAGGCATTCGACTACTACACTAAGTTTCATTATTTTTCAGACATTATAAACAATTTATTAATATGTTTTTCGCCCCGCCCAATCTATCCAAAATGTCCTGAAATCTTTGGATCGGGTACTTCTCATCAGCTGTGTTCTCATTCAGTCTACGGCAGTCGAAAACTACGCGGTATTTCTCCATAAAGGGTGCCATCCCCTGGCGTACTCTTCTTTCGTACCCCCACAAAGGACTATTATATGGCGAGATGCTGTCTATAATTATCTTCTGCCTTTTCAGGTTCTCTATTTCTTATCTTATGTGTTGTCGCAGTGCTTGGGGATACCGCCTTTCCTTAACATAATGCACCCTATTTTAGTTCAATGGAATCTCATGAACTGACCAAAATTTCAGCTTCCCAACTCTTCCCTTGTGTTACCGCGCCGACCCTCACCAGTCTCTGGCAATTATATTTCTTTCCTCCAATTTCTATATCCCATTGTCCCATTTTCTTATTCATAAAAGCCCCCACTTTATCCAGTAGATTGCACCCTATAATTACTTGATAGTCTTGAGGCATCTTTCCCATTACATGAACCATCACTTGTTTCCCTTGAGCCCCCACTTACTCAAGCCTCCCCCTCAATGCTACAGGGCACACCCAGGGTAATCAATTGATCCTTACACACCCTGACCTGGTATGTCCTCTCTCCGCCATCCAACATCTCCAATGCTTCTCGCCACATGATCGTACTAGAGTTCCCAATGTCTATCATGCAGCTTACGCCTCCCTTCACTCTTATTATAGGCAGGCCGCCATGCTTCTCTCGTACATTGAATTCCTCAATTTGTGGCTGCCCCTCTGCATCCTCCTCAAATTTCACGTACTTTCCTTTCCTCTTGGCTCTCATCTCTATTCTCCTCCTCTGCTACTGAATCCGTTTCCGTTTCTTCTGGGTCTTCCTCAAGTCTTGGGCGGTTGCTGTGCGTACTTTTATCCACTCAAGTGTTGTGGCGAGGGCTTACGCAAGAGAAAAGTCCGGTATTGGGAAGGTCTGGGGGAGGAGGAGTTATTTCCATAGGAGGTGGGTTCTGGACCCGGTTTTGATTTAAAGCTTCCAGGTTTAAGACCGCTTGTCTGACGACACTGTTGGCAGTCATCATTAAAAAATCTGGGAGAAGAAAAAAAAATGGAAGCTGAGAAAATAACAACAAAAATTCTTTTTGATTGATCTAAAGTTCCCGGGTTTCGACACCAGTTAAACGTTTGGTAAAACAAAGACTTGAAAAAAGAGAAAAGACCAACTCGGTTGCTACTCAAATTGTTAGATATTACTGAGTAACTAGATGGTCAAACTTCAAAATCGGTTTTGGAGTTCCCTCAAAATAGAGCCTAAAGAAACAGATTGAAGTGAATAATCTGAACCATCAAACTTGAAAATCAGCTGAGCCTTGTGGGTAAAAATTGTTACAAACGTACTAATGAGCAAGTTATGTGACTTAAATTATTACCAGACTACGTTTAAGCCAAGGGTGGCTTCGCTGTAGTCTGGTAATAAGTTAGATAGTCATTTCTATTGACCCAAACTGCCCAAGTTAAGTTAAAAATTTAATTAATATTAGAAAACTTATTCACGAATAATATTACTTTAACGCTGTAAACATTCAACTAAATTAATCTATTTATCTAAATTTATTTTGTGTTCTAGAGAGAATATGTCATTTACTTAGTGCATTGGCATGTTTTGTTAGCAAACAATGTTGATCTGTACTGATGCATGAGAGTAAATTATTGCAATATTATATATAGGGAGAGATAAAATGTCTTATTTTCATAAACTCTTTAAAACTTAATTATCTTTTTGTTTTACGTTTTTTAATTTTCTATTTACAATTTGTAATTTATTGCATATGATCACATCATGTTGCACTTGATAGAATATAAAACTAAAAAAAAGTCGAGATTACTTTAATAAAATAGTTATAATAAAATAGATGTTCGAAATTTTGAGTTCTAATTGTTCTAAAATAATGTTATCTTTATCCCTCGAGACTGCAAGACCAGGACACCACCACCACTGAGAAGTACGATTCCTTCAAGACGAATTGAGAACTTTGTCACTTATTTATTGCTACTTACAACTGTACATTATAAACAAGTAGCACCATTAGTAACACTCTAATAAACAAAATGATGATTTTAACGTGTGTCTTTTTTTTTCTATTTTGATATAAGAACCTATCAATTTTTTTATGTATTGTCAATTTTAAACGTTACACTAACATTTAAAAAAATTTTCCTCTTCTGTACACATCTCTTATTGAGAATAGCGATTGCACATACGAAGATTTAATACTTATTGGCATTGAACATTACGATGGATAGAAAATGATAGGCATCGCTTCGCTCTATTTACACCGCGCTGGAGTGCGGTCACTGGAAGCGTATTGATAACACACTGGAGTCAGTGCCTAAGTGGGATTACTGAAGGACTTCAAGAAGGGCCAGATTACAACATGCCCTTGGGAACTCCCTCTATCGCCCTTATTCTACGGCTCAGTCTGGATTAGGTAGGATCACAGATTATTATCGCAAGAAATCTGCAAGGATTTGGCCATCAGGAAACGATTCGTCCGTCGAGGGGTACCGAAGAGGCTATGAGAAGAATTTAAAGAAAGCTTTTATGGTGTAGAGGCAGCAATCCTTAAGCCTCATAATCCCTTAAAGGAAAAAAATGTTGGCGATATAATAACAAGGGTTTGATGTACAGAAATAATATATATAAAACTCTAATACAGCATTAGGTTTTATAACATTAATTTCATATATTAAGATCTATTCTTTATAATTCTTAATAATTTCCTTTATTTCATTTTTGCAAATTATAATAAGAAAATAAACGCCT
>NW_027114568.1:486899-488156 GCF_000696795.3 Halyomorpha halys
ATAGCAATCAAAAATAAAAATTTTTTGTTCATAATTTTCACCTCCCTCGTCTATCGCCAACTTCAACACTTGCCCACCAGCCTAAACAAAACTTGGTGATGTAAGTATGGTGGTATATGAAAGCTGTGTGATACGGTGGTTTTTATAATCATAAATATTAGCTTAGAAGTATAAAATATTGTTATATAACAATTAATACTTTTTTATCCTCATTAGTCCCGTCAGACATTCATTTAGGTATTTATAGGAACAGTTAGATAAGAATCGGAAAAGTAATCTAGTTTGTTAAGTCAATTTCTTCGATAGCTTTTGATAATTTTCAGGAGAGCAGATAACTTCAGACTTCACGTGCCGATATTGAAAGCGGTATTGGTTAGTTTTAATGCAATAACCACGAAGTGTGTGTGTGTGTGTGTTTGTGTCTGTGTGGCAGCTTTTTTTTTTGGCAATGACCAGGAGAGTAACTTTCGAATCGAAGAATCGATTTTTTCACATGTTTCCGATTTTCACGAGAACGATTCAAATAATTTCCATTAAATTATTAGGTTTATATGAAAGGACTTAATAATGATTTTTTTAAAAAGAATTCCTCTAAAATATTTTTAATTCTGGTTATATGAAAAAATAAATAAATAAATTAGCAGTTTTTATTGTTAGTAATAATAAACAATAGATAATTCAAAACATGAAAGTATTTTATGAATAAATATTAGGGGAAAAAATAAAAATCGAAATATGAGATTCTAACTAGAAAAGCCAAGACCGACCGATCTTTCCCAATTGCATTATGGCGTCATTATATTTTGTTAAACTTTTGTACAAAATTGAAAGTCATTGTTCCTACCTCGAGAAATCCTAAAATATAAATTTTTATAGCATTAGAAAAAACAAAACTGTTCAATAACTTCACCTTCCCAGTCATCACATCACAAAAATAGCTATGACATAAACAAGAGTCCATCAATCTACACAAAATTCAAGGAGTATGTGGGGAGGTATGTGAAAGTTTTGCGAATCGCTCACTACATCACATGTATTTTTTTAAAATGAAAAATCAAGGCAGCCTTTGCAAAATGTGCTATTTATTTCTAAACAAAATCCACATCCAGAGGAAGGGTTTTCAATAAAAGATCATAGGATGATCCCCAAAGCTACTTATGATCAGAAGCCCCATTACTGAAGCTTACCTGAGAATTATTACCAATTTGAGTCTTTTCAGGAAATATGTAATCACTCTTAATTTTGATTCACACAAAT
>NW_027114568.1:488866-491475 GCF_000696795.3 Halyomorpha halys
ATCTTTAGTTGATTTGTTTGGTCCAATCTTTAGCAGGGTAGAGTTTAGCGGAGGCTTAGGACAGATTGAATGTAATAATACGATTTCTTAAAAGACAAAACTTCTTATAGCACCAAAAAAACTTCTGTATCTTATATTCCATTAACTAGGCCAGCACTATTCGCAACAGGCAGAAATGACAATCTATTTAATCCAAATACAAGTGGAAGCTGCCAGTATCAACCGAATTGAAGGACTAATAAATCAGTCATCATGATAAGATAGATAGGGATCAGCTGACTGTCGCAGGCTCCATCACCATAATGCTCCGTAATCATGAATATGTATAAGAGGATTCTACATATATCAGCCTCTACGCGGCGCCACAGCTTTCTGCGAGTTTGGAATTTCCCACTCGACGTGAAGTACCTCTATAACAATGAATATGGAGGTGAGGTGACTTCAGAAGTTGGTAGTTGAAGCAGTAAATGTTTGCAAGCAACGTTTATCAATGCATCAAACTGAAACAATCTACGCAATAAAATGTGTTGAAATTACAAAAATATCATTATAATTATGGCGTAGATTCGTGGGAATCCTAACTCCTAGGAGCCGAACTAACACGACTGGAACAAACACTAATGAGCCGTCTATAATCTTCATTTAATGTAATTAAATATAAAAGCAACCAATATATGTGATCAGTCCCTAATATCAATTTTTGGTTTCAAATGCAATAGCATGGCTGTCGGTGGCTCAGGGAGTAGAGATGCAGGTCTTAGGAACCTCGGAACTGCAGCGAGCCAGTTCCAATTCGGACTAGTGATTTGAATTTTATTTCTGTGGTGGGTCTTCGAAATGAAAACTTGACCTCCATTAGAATAAGATGATGCCACGTAGATAATCGACTTAACACCTTTTTACTTGAAAACGCCTCTAAAATGATTAAGAAAATACATCAAAATTAATGTTTAGATGTTAAAAACCAATAACGTTTTTAACTAAAAAAACAAACAACAACTCTCCACTCAAGTACTGAGTGTCTACGGATAGCGACCTCGCTCAGCCACTCACTATTGGCTTTTAAAACTAGTGACGCGGATGAGAGAGAAGAGTCCTGATTTTTCTTTAACAAGTGGAGGGGACAAATTCGGTTTGGGGTTTCCTAGGCTGAATGTAAATAAAAATTAATGTGTTCAAGATTTTATTTTCCTTTCAATTTCATATATTTATTATTTTTTATTCTATTTCTTAATTTGCTATAATTTAATTTACATCTCTGTAAATACGGTGTGAATCCCTATTATATCTATCCTCATTTATATCCCTATTATCCTTATTGTTATTCTCTGTACACATATGACAGAATGTAATATTACAGAATAAATAAAATAAAAAACGGTTTAATATTTGACACTTAAAAAAATCAGCATCAATAACAAAACTATTCTCTAATACAAATGAAAATTTGACCAGGCAGATGGCGCTTGAACATCCAAAATACCCCGAGGTTGTTTTTCTTCTTAAATTTTTTATTATCATGGTCTAAAACGTATGGTTGCAGAACGTCATTATTTAGTTTTTCAACATTTATAACAGTATTAAAAGAAAAATGACAAAGTAGCAAACTGGTCGAGTTATTTTCTAGGCAAATTGTGTCACAGGATGGTAAGATACTAATGTCAAATCGAATCTAGTTACTCCTGACTAAAAGGTTTACTCTTATATATTAAAAAAGACACGTAATATTAAAAACAAAACAAGTTTTTCAAAATGGTTAGGTTTGGTGACATTTTACATGCAATTTATGCACATACAATTTACCATTCAATTGTACGTGCGTCATTGTAAAATCATTTCTGGATAATAATGACTACAACTGAGGCGGATCCAGAATTTACTTACATAGAAGTAGTAAAGCAAAAAATTCTACTTTATAGTTATTTATTTGCACACCTGCAGATTGTGGTTCTAGTGAAGGCAATGAGAAATAAAAGGATGTAACATAAGTACATGAAATTATTATCCAATTGTACATTTTCAATATAAACTCTTTAATTGCTTTTCAAATTTACACATGGGCTACTTTGGTAAGCACATATGCATGGTAAAATACTTTGGTATTTCCTGCCGCCTATGTCCCTCCACGTTCGTGTATTGGCGATGGATTCATCATTCATAGCTCGGCGGTTGTTGTCACGGCTACAGTAAAATGCTTTCAGGGCAGTGAAAAGGTGGAAAACCATTTTTCCGAAGATCGGAAGGGCGGCCCATTAATTTTGCTGCGCGCTAAGCGATACAGGTACAAAACATGTATAACGTGAATAATTCAATTATTATATTACTTTCGATGATAATCAAACACGAACAGCTATCCAGTGTAACATTGTAAACAACAGTCAAATGTGATTTATTATTATTTGTAATGTTTTTAAGCAATATACATTTATGCAAAAAAACATTTTCGTTCTCAGGGCTGTATCAAAAATGAAAATTATATAATTTACAAATAAATGTGTTGAGAATTTAACAACTGAATTATTTTTTCTTATTGAAAGTAGCTAAAAAATTAAAACAATAAACTAAAATAAAATAATAACTATTAACTTCTTTAATAAATGAAAATACAT
>NW_027114568.1:492451-510986 GCF_000696795.3 Halyomorpha halys
CAATTACTAATGTCTAATATAGATAACAGATTGTAATACTAAACAATAAAATAAATTTTAAAAAGTTATGGATTTAAATTAGCCAGCAGAAGATTGCAGTACACGCTGAGCCCGGTTTCGGGTGTTTTAAGATCGACTGTATATATTGGTAATATGGCTGTTTTTTTTAAATTTTGTTTTAATCCTAATTTTATTTTAACTTACTTAATAAAAAATAATTTTTATGTTTATCAAAATATTTATCATTTTGTTTTATAAACGTATGTTATTTTTCTTTTACCACTATTTACGGACCTGAATATAAACGATCAACCAATCAGTGTGTCAACTATAATGAATAGTTTATTATTTTAAGTACACCATGATGTGAAAGATTGGACTTCTAATAATTGATAGGAATCTTGAACACTTGTTCGACAAGAAAACTTTCAGAACTCTGATTGAAATAAAAGCGTATATATTGTTTTGTTTATTTTGAAAATAAGAACACAGTAACAAAACAAATCCTCATATGGTTACAGCTAAAGGACATAAAATAATCACGGTTGTACGGTGAAAACAAAAGTTGTTAACTTAGATACAACACCACATAAAACAGTTGAAAATAGCCAAAGACCCAACAAAGGGACTTTGATGAGAAGATTCTATTTAATTACTGCGAGTGGTGTAGCACTGACTGCGGCTAAGTGGATTGAGTCATAAGGGACAAAGATTGCAAGGAAAGCCTACTTTTCCAGGATTAGACAAAGCCCCTGGAGCTGGATTAGTGTGGAGACTCTAGGACTGGCTGCACTTCCAACCCCATGATTTATTCCGCTCTTATTTAAATTTCTGGGTCAGCAAATCTTGGGCCGTATTCAACGGAGGAGAGTTATTATATAGCCTTGAGAATATAGCCTCAGTATACTATGCAAATCGAGAAACTATTCCCAGTTACAATCCAGCAATAGAATGCTATAGCGGAACTACATAGCAATAAAATCTCAATACAACAAAAATAAAGACATAAAAACTAACTTCATTGAGAGTTAAATTGAGCGTCGTGCTAGACCATTAGCAGCTCGTTAGATCCAACACACTGTTCTTTAGCGCATCTTTAAAGTTGACAGAAATGTTTTAAAGTGCTTCATGGCAGACATAACTGTGACTACACGCTGCTTTCGAATAGTCGAACAGCGGAAGTCATAGTAACCACTTTTGTTAAATGAAAATTACTTTTCCTCAAATGTAAGATTTCCTCTTGTATTTCATAATTCGTCAGTTTTTAGAATATATACATTTTTTTAATACAACCTAGAACTAAATTTACTTTAATCATGTCAAATTCAACGATTTAGTAAATACGATCTGTACACCTGTTATTGGTATCATTCTGTACCAAATATAACGTCATGGAATTAATCTCGATCCTTTCGATTGCATCACAATGAGATGGCTTGAACCAAATTTACGGACTTGCATAATGTCAAGACACTGGAGCAATACCATCTTAAAGGAACAGGGTGCATTGACCTTCCTTCTGAAGGTCCGGTACCACTGAACATTGAATAATCTTCTAAATACTGTTATATAAATTTGTATGCCTTATATGTTACATAATGGAAACAGACATCCAGAATATTAAGGAATCCTCCGAAGGATCATACTATCAATTGAATTCAATTGTATCTAGCACAGAGAATATGGTAGGCAAGTATGCATTTTTATGAACTCCGTCCCTAGGGCCTTATTTCTCCCTAATTTTTGTTTGGAAAACAGATAAAAAGTGATATTTTTTATCACTATATATATTGTTGTTTATTACTAAATATCAACTGAAAAACAGTTAAAGCCCACAAAAGGAACTTCTCTAAGTTTAACTCAATTTCCATACACACATTCATCACTCGAAGGTGCTATAGAGCTGTAACAAAAAAAAAAAAGAAAAGAAAAGAAAGGTTGAAAACACGTAAACCTGAATCTAAATCTGGACATGACAAAATTTATATCAAAAGAAATGATATTTCAGCCTCGAAAACAACTATATATACTGAATTTCAGCTTATCTGATCTAAAGAGGAATGCTACAGGCGGTGAATGCTCATTATAGGTTACTTTTAGTTTAATATGTGGGAATAACTGTTTCTCCTTATGGGGAGTGGCATCTCTGAAAGATGAGGAAGTGCCAATGATATTATCTGTATATAGACCTGATACTTGGTATATTCTAAATCGCTAGTTCATTGTATACCTACATTTTACTGAAGTTACACCATCACTAATATACAGAATGTCTACATCTTTTTATATCATGGAGTCCACCTTAAACATTAATATCAACCGATAAGTGCTTGATCATTTTCGGGCTTACGGAGGCACTCAACCAAAAAACATTTCAAACCAGTGATGCATGCAGCGAAAACATCCTGGTTTGCGGAATATATTCCCCAAAAACTGATGGAAAGGAAAGGGTAAGAGAAATGAAAAGCAGATAAAAGCCATATTCCATTTCCAGGCAGTTAGTAAATAGACAGGACGCACACTATCGGGAGTGCGGGCGGTTAAGCCAGGACAAAGCCCGAGTCGGTTCATTGTTTCTGTGCCAGTATATCCGCGAACAGGAAAGGACGCTGTCACAATACTGTATCTGACCATTGTCTGTCTGGTCCTCATTAGTTCCAACTGCATATCACTATGTTTTTATAAGTGCGTGTGGGTTAAATGGTAATGAAATAAAAATTAAGATATGTAAAATTGAAAGTGTATTCAGTTTCTTTCTACTTTGATTTGTGTGATTGAGGGCGATTGAAGTATTTACGAATTAATTTTGTACTAAATCCACAGCTACTCAATATAGAGAAAAAACTTTTGAGGTTTCATTTAAGTTTAACGCTTTAAACTCCCAAGGTCTTCGGCGAATTGACTGAGAAAAATATAAATATTCAAAATGTTTGTTGAACAAATATAATGAAATAAAAATATCATTTCAATCTACAATAAATAAAATTTACTATTAAACTTGACACCAGAACCTGAGTATCGTTGTAAATTGTTCAAGCCTTATTAGTGTTATCATTAGATGAGATACTTACAAAATCTGAGAAAAAAACTAAAGACATGTGACAGTTAAAATCGCTTACCTGGAACAAACAATACATAAATTAGTATGATCTAAAATCTATTAAAACTGTTTAATAATATAAGATATTCATTCTTAGTTTTTTAAATATTTGATATAACAAATATATGATATATAATATATATCCTTATACAGGATGTCCCTACATGAGAGTTTATCACTCTAAATCTCAATAATTTTTAAAATTTTTGCTTCGAATTGAAACTAATCTTCGAACGTTTCAGAACAAATATTTTTATATTATTTTCTGAGGTGTTAATTTGTCTCACTAATTTTCTTGGGTTAATTATTAAATATTCTCATAGTTTATATTAATCAAGTTTGTATTACTGTTAAAAATGTGAAATGGATAATTATTTCAACAAACTATTTCAGCGATGATAAAACCTAGCTGATATTAAAAGATTTGATTTTTCATTAATATACTGATTTTAATCTAAATCTTTAAAGATATTTTTGAGAAATTCGATAATATCTGAAAAATCGCTTCCATAAAATGACACTTCTTAGCACTTTTATCGAAAAATTTAATGTTACACTTCACACCTTACAATGCACCTTTCTTATACATTAAATTTCAGTTTCGTAAAACTTTTTTGTTTTTGATCTAGGCTGTTCAAACATACACACACTGTTTTATGAGAGATAGTTATTTGGACTGAGGGAGACATCAAATCAGTCCGTCGAAAACTCAGTCTGAAGTTTTTACGATCCCAATACTTTCTCTTACTGTATATTCCACATGTAGGAAAGAGAAATTAAATGTTACTAATAAAAACCAATATAAAATAAAATATATGAGTTATTTTAATGCAATTTTTACTAGTAACATTTACTAGTATTTTAACCTTTTACCAAACAAAATCGAACAATCCCTCATCAATATCTGAAATAATTCATATTTAACTAACACTTGATAAAAATAATAAAACCATAAGTTTTTAATTTATTTATATAATTTAAAGTAAGTATAGTTCAATGATATTACTACAAAAGTAGAAAGATTGAAAAAAAAAATGAATAAGATCACCCTAAGTTTAACGCACAAGTTTAAACATTATCAACACTATTTTACTTGAAAGCATTGACTGTGGTTTAGTGATAATTAAATTACTTTATTTTCTCTAAAAATAAATACACAGACTAGTCATAAAGGTTCACAGAAACATTTTTATAACTGCTTATGTAGGAGAACACAATCGGAACTGTATAACGCCTTTTTGATGAGGGAGTAGGAACTAATCATAGACTGGGCTCTGATTAAATCACCAAATAACACCAGTTACTGCGGCTTGGAACATGTTTTAATGACTGATTCGTGACCGGTAACTGTTATTTCTTCTTCGCCTCCATTCTTTTATTTTGCGGTCAGACTCAATACTAGAAAGTTATTTACCGACGTTGATTTAGAGGTTTATAGTCAGAGGTACGGTACTGGAAAATGATACTGCAGTAAGGCAAAAGAAGGACCTCCATGTGAAATATTTTCTTGTAATGCGTATATGAAAAGTAACAAATATTTTAATAAGTCTGCATCCTTATTAAAGTGGCAATAACTGCTTAATCTATAATGTGTTCAAGTAACTAATAAAATATTAACGAACTAACCCTTTCAAAATGCCACCTGCTAAAACTTTTTATTCTAATTTTCCAGCTATAATATCTGCGATCAAAGACCAAATACAAATTCGAATATTCAACATATAAAGGTGTCTATGACATCTAACTCCTTTGTATATTTCAACTTTAAGGTTGAACCGGAGTTTAAAAACAAAACTAGGGAATAAATATTGTATATCACACATAAAGATTTTTTACACCTAATTAGACTATTAGAGTATAATAATAATAATAATATTTTTCTTTATTTATTCTGGGATTGATCCCTTAGAATAATATACAGGCATCAAAATCAGGCTTTAGAGCCTTAGAGTACAATACAAAATAAAAATGAAATTACAAAACGTCATAAAATATAATAAAAAAATGAATTTGAAAAGATAAAAATGAACAACAATAATTAACAGAATATATAAAATAAGAATAGAACAAACAAAATAAAACCATATGTCATATCATAAAACATAAGATGACTGACACTTCTGATAATAAATAAAACGAAAAAGAAAATCAAATACAATTAAACTAAAACGAATAAACGAAAAGGTACAATTTCTGCTAATATTCATATCTACAAGTATAAGCGAAAACATTACATACAGAAAATACATAAATCTTATTTGAAACTTTCAATTCAGGAATTGGGTGAACAGAAAGTACAGGATTTGAGGATTGGAAGGGAATTAGAACTACGAATAAAGAAGGGAATAGAATAGGGAATATGAACGGATAAGGAAAGACTTACAAAAGGCTGCGGATCGATGTGCAGTTACATATAAGTCTGAAGGCCATGAGCGGGTATCGCGGGAATGCACTGAGGATTTAAATTGGAGGATAACAGAGATGTATGATAGACGGTGGGATTGAATAACATGATAGAGAAAGGAAGCAAGAAAATATTTACGACGGAAGGAGGGGTAAAGCCACTTCAACTCTTCATAAAATTGCGTGACAAAGGCATCCCTGGGGACCCCAAAGATGAATCTTACAAAGCAATTAATTAACCGTTTTAATTTTGATTCAAGATCCCCAGAGACACCCCTGTATACTACACACCAATAATCAAAGTGAGGGAATATTAAGGTAGTAACCAGGAGCCTAAGGGTTTCAAAAGGAAGTAGGTGACATAGGTAATTTAAGCGCTTTAAAGTGGAGAATGTACGACGGGAAATATCGGAAATGTGGTTTTTCTAGGAGAGAGTTGGTCTATGGTGACACGATTAATGTGTTTAATTTTAAACTAATCGGTAGATATAAATAAACTAGTTGGATAATAAGATTTTTTGCAACAATTGGCAATGTGTTATGCCTATTCAAAGTTACATTTTATAACAGAGTTCCATTCCTTAGAACAGTGTATCCAAAATTTTTGACATCAGTGTAATACTTCTATCATAATGGACTGACACAGATTGGGCATTTAACGCAGCAATACACCAAAAAGGATATGTTCAGAATGACGGTCAAGATTAAAATAAAATATTAGGCTTATCCTGTAGGCCATTTTTGGAGTATGGATAGATATAGACTAGCATTTGGATGGATGATCACCCAAGATGAATAATCAAACCTGTTTACCCACCCTCCTGGGCATGTGTGAACCGTCAGCCTACTCGAGGCAATATAACCTATACTCCTAAAATGCGTTCAAGACGGCCTAAAAGTACTTCTTCCTCTTATAACCGTAATCATTTAAGTTTATGAATCTCGTATTTCATTTTAACGATAAGTAAGAGTAACTACTTTTACGGAGCTAGAAACAATGAAGCCGAATATTTTTGCTAAGGCTCAATATTATGTCCTTGGTTATTATAATATTCACAACAATATTTTATACAACAGCATTTATTCTCTAATAAGAAACAGTTTTCTGTCTAATAATCGTACTCAAACCAGAGGAAAAAGAGAAATAATAAAATAATATGAAAATAGATGGGCTGAATAAGAAAACGGGAAAGGCTGTTTTAGTTCCAGATGACAACGGGACCAGAAGCTGGAAGTTGGCTTTCTCATTCATGTAGTTTAATCAAAAGAATTCAGATGTAAAGCTGTTCTTTTGGTATCCCTTAAATGAAAATGTTACCCTAAGGCAGAACAGCTACCCCCAAAATTATCCCATCTCTGACTTGTTTTTGTGGCATTATTCCGTTGAAAATCTGGAAAATGTGAATCTCATTTTAAGAGATGTTCCATAAGGTAAATGTACTTTTATCCAGCTTATTGTGAAAGGATCAAGTTTGATAAAAAAATATATATATTAGTATCCATAAGAAAGAGTAATAATAACAAAAAAAATCCCTAAAATGAACAGAGTGGGCGCATTTCATTCAGCTCTATAGAATTTAAAGTTTATTTCCTAATAAAACATGATGTTCTTTTTTTCTTCTTTTAAATAATTACCGAATGCAGTAGACATTATTTAATTAATAATATAATACTAAAAATCGATTCTTTCTTTGAGATCACTTTTATTTTGTTTTTCAAGACTTGGAATTTCACCATGAACTTACTAACTGTAATACGTTTATAATACTTAAAATATAATACTTTTTTTTTTTTTTTTAATTTTTCTGTGATATGAACATTTGTATATATCTACAGATAGTCATTCAACAAATTTTAATACGATAGTTCCTCAGTATTTGGGCTCAGATTGTTTAAAAATATACACTGAATAATTCTGATTATCAAGCGTAAAAATCGTTCAGACTGTGCGCTCAAAAAATTACTACAAATCCCCCGATGAGCAGCCTAACCCATAAAATGAACGTTGATTTATTAGTTTAATATAAATAGTTTTTTTGTTCTTTGTGGTTATCTATAACCACCAACCGGTTTAATACCATTGGTTACATTTTACTAAATGAAACAAACCAAGTGGTATACAAATAAAGCTTTGTGATTATTATTATTTATGTTTTATTTCATTTTAATTTTTTTTGCAACAATTTCATCACGACTCCATCAATCCACACGAAACTTTAGAGTGGTTGGGGCTACACGAATGGTATACACCTGGCCTCCGTAAACAAATTAGAACCGGAGGTAAAAAATGAAATGAGGGAGGAATTTTATATTTTGGAAAATAATTTTTTGCCTCATAACATCATACGAATTATATCGGTACGGACAGGAAGAGCAGATATTATGTTTTTCAACGGTTACAATAACGTTAGGTTTGGATAAAATTGTGAGAAGTTATGAAACTTGATGTGAATGCCTTGTGAGCTAAAAATACTGAGAACTAACATTCACCTCGAAGATTTAATCGCTCCGAAAAACGCAACTAACTCATCAATCCTCTAAAATTCGTGTATTAACACACGTTTTAACATTCAAACCCATAATCAATTTTTCATATAAGTCGGTATTTAATACAGCAGCTCTCGTAATTACACACAAACAGAAATTAAGACTAATTAATATTTAATTTAGAACAACTGATGATTCACAAAACATCAATTATCATTCAGCTAAGTACAATATTTCGGAGTTCTCGCACCCTAGAGGATTGTCAGAAACGGAAGAGGAAGCAATGAACTAGTTGGTTTGGGTGGTTAAGAAGTTTATAATAGGATTGATATCTGATTCGGGCAAGATTGGTTGAACATTAAGGTCTTTACAGATGATTTGGTTTGTGATGAATTAAGGATTATTGAGGATTTTACGAAGGATATTGAATTGTAATGATTTCATAAGAGAGAAATCCACGGTTTAATGGAGCCCAAAAGGTTAACTTCAAATGCCCGCCCAGATAGACCTTATTGTAGTCAAGTAGATCAATCTTTTGTAATGGATTAGAATTTTAAACCGTTTATGTAATAAATAATAGTAAGAAATAGTCGGAATCGACAAGAATTTTCAGTCTTGTCTGAGGATTTTAAGTTATTCGTTTGTTTAGATTTAATCCAATTTATAAAAATTATATGTTTGACAGTGGTAAGATGAATATTATTAAAGGATACTGTATGGCAGTATCCATAAATAAAAAATGAGTTCCAAATGTAAGGACTATTTGAATAAAATTTAAAATTTTTAATTGAGGGGTCTTCAGACATAAGATGAAGCACTGTTTTTTTTTTTCAGTTCATTATGTTTTCAGAAAAATATACCCCCCGACAAACTTCTCCAATGAAAAATATATCGATATTTTTTATTTTATAAGTCACCAACAAAATCTAAACAAAATTGGAATGGCAAGTTTTCAATTTCTTGGGACCCCCCTAAAATAAAAGTCAAACCTCCTAGGCCAGAATCGGACCGTAGGCACCGAAAACTCAAGGTTGCAATACACAAGGCTGCAACGGCCGCGTATTATCAGTTCCATATTTTTTTTTATTTTGAGTGTTTGGTTAAATAATTGGGTAGTTCCAATTTTTCACTCTGAGAAGAAGAGAGCGGATTTAAGATTACCCAATTCAATTTCAATGGATGAATGCAACATGAACAAACGCTAATATATCTATACATTTTTTTAATTAGAAAAGATAGTGAAAATAAAAACTCAAATTAGAAAACGTGATTTTTAATTAATCACAGTTTTTAAAAACAAATCTACGTCGTTAATGCTTAAGAACCCTTAATTGTAAGTTGTAAACCAGGTATTGTTTTACAATGAAACATCCGAAAAACTTTAAAATAATGTTTACTTTTATATTATTTTTATAAGCTTTCTTATTGTAATAAGAAAAAGTATATATTTAATAACCCACAAGCACCCTAATATATCTTGAAAAACTTTGTAGCATTGTTAAACGTTACATGTATTTTCTTACCCCACCTGACAGGGCAAATATTATGTCACATGTCCTTTTTTCTCTGACAATTATTGGCCGAGGTATTTGTGTTATAATTCTTGCCCGGTCGACTAAACTTCATTACATCCAGCACAGAGAACATTGTGAGGGTACCATCTTCCAAACGGGACTAAACCAACACGAGCGTGGATACAAGGCGAGCAAACATAAAAACACAGGACGAGTGTGCTTGGCAAAATCCTCACGACCCTTCCCTAATCAAACAGCGCCCTCTACATATTTATCATATTTTACTGCCCTCAGTATGCGAACCCCTTCCTACCTGTCTTATTCATTTCACCTTTTATAGTCACTTCCCCGGTGAATATTTCAGTTACGTCTGATACGGAAGATATCCTTTCCAAGAAAAGTTTTGATTTATTTTTCATAAAATATTTTTATATCCATGAAATAAGTAATGAAGACCTAAAATCAAAGTTTTGGTACGCAATGAGTAAAGAGATAGTAGGAATAAAGTTTTTGAAAAATCATTGAAATTAGTATGTTTTTTCAACTTCACTATTATTTGAAAAAAAAACATACTAATTGTAAGTACAACAGGATTTTCTGAAGGAATAGAAAACTTTTGAATCGCTGGAGACCTTGATCTATAATACTTAAAATAATAAAGGATTTTTTTTTAACAATTGACACTAACTGATATGCTTGTACAATAAACTAGAAAATGAAAACAAATACTAGGTGCAACCTTACAACTTTAACTTTTATTTCACGGTTTGAAAGCCAAGAAAGATACCAAGAATTTTTTACTGAATTTTCTCTATTAACTACTTTATATTATATATATATTTTTTAAAAATATTTATATGTGTAGGCAACTTAAAACCTATTTGAAATGAGCATATTTAATGTTCAGAGAGATGTATGTATACTGTTATAATTAGTTATTTTTTCTGTTCTCAAAACTACAACATTTCAAATACTTAGAAATTCGACTGTACTACACCCATTATAAATTACATACAGTTAACTTAAATTAAACATTGAATTCATTAAGAGCGAAATTATTACTTAAAATTTTGAAATTTAAGTGATCAAAATCTCTTAAACATAAATAAACTAATACTAAGTTTCCAAAGTGATCAGAATTCAGTTAGGACAATGCAACTAAGTGTGAATTTATATTTTTTAAAAGAACATAACAATAAATACATTAAACCCATTAATATCTTTGAATTGTAGAAAACGATTTTTAAGTAAACCTGAAAATTCCTGGCAAAGTTGAATAATTTAAAGTTCCAGACAAAGAGACCTAATCGATTATAGCTCGAATGAGACAAGGAACTTCTTCAAACTCGAGAACTTCTACAACAAACTCAAACGACTTCCCTCACAGAAGAAGTGTCTCAAAGTTCAAAGTCTGCCGATTTTGAATAGGATATTCTTTAGCGGAGGAAAGCTTTGAGAACTGTTCTCATTTCGTAACTAATTACAATAAGTTAAGGAGATGATAGAGAAGGAAATTTAAATTTTTATTTTTTTGAATAAAATTTCCAATGTTTATATCCCTAGAACTTCAATAGCTATTGGTCTGTTTCCAAGACAACGCAAGGACGCAATGCACCTTCTTCCATTAGTTCACTCATCCTAGTATTGCAATCAAAGTATCCTAGTAATTGCTATTACTTAAGTCTTGATTATTTCCCAAGCAAGTAGTCATCGGCAAAACTCTGACCATCTCACTATTATATTACCTACAAATTTACAGCATGAGAAACGTACATACATACATAGTTGATGAACAGACTGGACAATACGGGGATGACTAAAAATGAGCTTTATAGGATCTCTCCATCCTTAATGTAAGAGCAGAAACATGCATCTTGGTAAAGATCTTCTTAATACTTGAGATGATTTCATATTTTTAGAATGACAGGCTTACAATGATTGAATATATATAATTGAAAATATAAAAACTAAGCATTATTACCAAATTATTAAACAATTAAAATTATGTAAATGAGCAAGAGAATAAGAGAACATAAAAAAAATAATGTAAACTAAGGTTTGGCTAAAAATATGGAAAAATTTATATAAAAATGAACAAAGTAAATTAAAATACAATAAAAATAAGACATACAGTGAAAATAAATAAACAAGAAATAATAAAAAAAGTTTTGCATATTCAATGAAAATATTAATAGATAACAAAGTATATAAAAATACAGTACAAACTAATATGTAGATAATAAGGAAAACAAAAGTTCAAGAAAAATGAAAAATAAAGATTAAAATAGGACATCCATCTTTCAGAATGAAGAAAAGCCAAAGAACAGCTTGAAGCAGATGTAAGGTATCAAGAGGACAGAAGAGTGGGGAATTTGACAGTTAACAAGTGTCATTATATTTGAAAGTGAAAATAATATTAGGTAATATAAAGTAAGATAATATTAGGATATATAAGAAAATATTAATCATTAGTAAAGATTAAATAATAATATACATAAATATATATACTAAGGGAAGAAATATAGATAAAATACATTAAATGCAACAAGCTAATATAGTGAAAAAAAGAAAATATAAAACATTGAATAGAGCTGCAATGGTGTTGTAAATTTAAATAATAAATTCGTTGATTATAAAGCAATAAATTAAGTGTAAGGAAAAATGTGAGATGACCATACAATACAGATAAAAGATATGGAAGGATAAACGGTAAGTTTACTTCTGAAATGCAGAACATAAAACAAAAGTAAATTAATTTTGATTGAGGGTTGGTCGTATTTTCATCTATTCCGCAATTCAGAGGCTTTCGTTTGGAATGAGTTATTACAAAAAACATTAATTAAACAATAGTATTATTTTAATATAAACGGAGGTTTATTTTTTAATTGAATTGTATCTATTAGGAAAGGAGCAATCTTAAATTTAGAAGCAGTGGTTTGATTTTTTTAATATACAGAAAAAATATTAGAAAGTGTCATTCAACACAGTAAAATAATTAGATAGTTTCCGATAAATCAATGGAAAATTGAGAATTAAGCTATCAAAAAAATACAACAAAGGTTCATTTTTATATGTACTTTAATTTCTAAATAACGTAATTCTATCAAAGGATTCGAAATAAACATTTATTACCAATAGAATAAATACATGCTTAAGTATTTAAAATATGTAATCCGAACATTTTATGTAATATAACAATACTTATTATATGACTATTTTCCAGATTAGTGACAAGCAAAATTCAGTTCTGGAATTGTGAATTTGTACATTCATAGTTTATGAATTTTACCCATTATAGAAGAGTGAAAAGCTCTGATGGGTAATAAAATTCACATCAACAAATGGAGTGGCGCGGTTCTGTAATAATGGGGCTAGCGTGCATTAAATCTATCATTGAACTTATTGATCAGGACGTAAAAATTATTGTCCTTAAAGGCATCCGTTAAAGAATTGTCCTTTAAGATAAGTTTCACGGTACTAAAAAGCTTAAACAAATTTGTTAAAGTTTCTACTACTGATGCATAATGTATCAACAATACTTCTGAATGAAGCAATCCGTCATCTTTCTTTCTGAAACTAGGAATTCATCCTAGTACCAAAGAAGTGTGAATACAGGAAATATACACGCTATTAAATATATAAACTAATATATTCATAAAAAATACTTTCTAGATTTAAACCATTCAGATATCAGAATAGAAATTAAAATTTTGTGAGGTTTATTTTATTTTAAAAAATATTTTAACATTTATAATCAAAAAAGAAAAAACATTCAACTATAACATTCTTCAATATTTTTTGTATAGAAAATATATTGGACGATACGAGTGGGTCGAGGATTCCAGGAACCTGTAGCGGTGAGATTCGTGAGCCATACGTGCCAGGACCGCTATGGGAATCTTCTGCGACCCCTGACCTCTCCTCTCCCTCCTAAGGAGGCAGTCTCAGCCTCGTCAGGGAATTTCGGATAGACCGGATAGACCTCAGCTCCCTGTGTTTTAGACATAAATTATCTGGGCCACATACATCTTACATTACTCAGGTCTACAACCAAATAAATATTTGATAAATCTAACTGATATATGTTTAGTTTTCTTACAAATAGATGTTTGGCAAACCAATTTATGGAAAATTATAATATAATATTTCATAGTGCACTTCGACATAAAATTTCTAATAAGATATTTCAAAACAATCATATATACCAAATACGCAAATCGGACTTGACTATGTCAATTTGAATTTCAGATATAAGATACTCGTGTTATTATTTATTTAGATATATCTAATGACTTTTAATTTATGTCAAATTAAGAGAATTTATACTTTTTTGTCATCATTAGGAAGAGATTAAACTTATTTTTTCAACGCTACCAAAGCATTATAATTTGATAAGAATATGTAAACCAGTTCAAACAATATAATATACTATTTATTTATAATTAAATGTTCTATTTTTAATATGTATACTTTATTGTTATGAATCCACAACTAAAATATTAAATCGATGTTCATATAATTATTTTCTATTATTCAGCAATTTTTTAGTTAAAAATAATAATAATAATATTGTCCGATAAATAAATATATATAGTAAAAAATTGTCTGATCAGATTAGGTATGCTGTGTAGTTAGCAACCAAGTGAAGTTGGGCAGCACTTCTTTGTTGTTTTAATAAAGTTTTTCTCCTTACTAATTAACATTAATAACGAGTTTTATTAAAAGAATTTGTATATTGAAAAATATATAAATGAGTTCAAATTCATAAAATTAAAACCTCCTTCAAACGGTAAAATAATAAATAATTCTCTCCACAGCCGGATTCTAATCCCAGTCCTTATAGTTAGAAGCTAATCAAACCTTATATCTAACAATTATACTGATTTAAAATCATTTGGTTACTATATTATTTATAAATGTCTTATTTAGAGGGTTTTTGTGATTGACGTTATTTTGTTCTTTTGATTTTAAAGGTTTTATTATGTGTTATCTAATTCTAAGAGATACATTTGATATTCACAATAGCACTTAGAACAAAGACCCATGTGTCTTAAATTAATTATTTGTGAATGAAATATGAATGAGATTACGGATGAAATCCTAATCAAAATCATCAATATTGCATATTCAAACTTATGATATGAAAATTAATTTTATGATATAAGATTCGTTATATTTCGTAGTCATGAATAAATATTTTCTTTCTAGTTTGTTTCTAAAATTAGTAACTTTTTTGTTTAATCATGGACTTAAGAATTAATTTTATTTATTTATAATCCTCAATATATTTATTTTTAATTCTCAGTAATCTTAGTCGTCAATAGATTTTATAGGAAAGAGGTTTTAATTTTATGAATTTGAACTCATTTATTTTTCAACTGATAGTTGTACTAAAAATTGTCTTAACCTAAAATGTTATATTTGCAGAATTAATAAAAAATAAATATGAACTTTTATTCAGTATGTTAATTTAGATTTATAATTATAAAATGTATACATTATAAAAATTACTAATCACATAAAATTACATCCTCTTTAATGCTATCCTTGTAGAGACGAATAATTTAGAAAATTTCTTTTGGCTCAACACAACAAACGTTACAGTAAATTATAACAAACTTCACTTTTCGATTTATTCAATGATCTAAAATTATATATGGACTTTCTATCTTATAATCCCAATTTCCTGTCCCTTATAAATAATTAATTCTATTGCACATAGGAATAGACAAAACAAACAAAAAAATAGCATTAAATATACGTTTTAAAGAACACTTATTTGATTTAAGTTTGAATTGAAATCGTTTTATCCTGGATTCCCGATAGAAGAATGACAAGGAAGGGACTTGAAAACTTCACCAGATAATAAAGGAGGTGCTCTTGAGAAGAAGGAAATGTATACTTTCAAAGGTCACACAACTATTTCCGAACTAGTAACTTTCAAGACACTAATTCCTCTAATCCATTTATCTCTTCCCTTCACCGGCACAGATAGCACCAAACCATCTCCATGTAAATATTAATTTCAATTTTATAGCTATTAAAATCTCATAGAGTTAGTGGAGTTAGGCAGATAAGTAGGGTGACATGCATTTGGAAGTAATGTCCTTAAGATTGAATGAAAAAAAATGTCTAACGTCATCCAGAAAAAAAAAATTCAACTCATAAGGAAAATTAATTTTTTAGTAAGACATCGAAGCAAAAAAATAGTAAAAATTGTTTTACGATTGAATACAAAGTAATTAAAATATGAAATATTGGAAGAAGATAGTTGACCATATGAAGTAGGTTGGAGGAAGATAGTCTGGGTGGCGGTCAATGAAGGTATCAAAACAGTAACCGAAGTAGAAAACTATTTATTGTTAACCTAGGTTTCGCCCCACTTTGCAGGGCTTCGTCAGGGCTGTTCGATGAAAGTGTAAAGGACAACTGACCAAATTACTTTGTACTTCCATCAGACAGCCCTGACGAAGCCCTGCAAAGTGGGGCGAAACTTAGGTTACCAATAAATGTTTTTTTTTTTTTACAAATTTGATACCTTTATTGACCGCTGCCCGGACAATCCTCCTACAATCTACTTCATACGGTCAACTATCTTCTTTCAATATATTTATTTTCGATTCCCAATAATTTTAAAAGAACATGGAACTCTTGCATTGAACTTGTTTCTTTGTTCATAAGTTACTCAAATGAATATAAATCTTATAACACATTTGGTTATTGCTATTTTAATATTGAATAAATGTCCTTGAACAAATATATGAAAATAAAAATTAAGAAAAGAGAAAATTTTTTAAATAAATAGTTTTCTTTTACTATTTTGATACCTTTATTGACCACCATCCGGACTAACTTGAGCGTTGTAAGATAAAAAAAAAAATATAAAACATTAAAATTTCCTAAATACAGAGTTTTAAACAAATATGCCATTGCAGGCTCATAAGCCGAAATTATAAAATTTAAAAAATATTGCAAGATATAAATTTAATGATCTAATGTATATAATACAACTAATATACAATATACTACTAAAAAAAGTATAATATAGATACAATATAAATTCCTTAAAGCAAGTAGGAAGCGTGTAGTGAAATAGTCTAAAAATAGTGTTAATATAACTGAGGGTCTCAAGATATTTAATAATAAATCTATCTTGGTTTATTCCGAATATTATACAATCGTCAATAACTAGAGAAAAAAAAAATTAGAGGTTACTATTAAATCTATATTAGTTTAAATTATCATAAATATAGCAATAGTAAGTCTGGTACAGTAAGAGTATTCGGGATTCCGAAACCTCCGGAATATCAATTAATAAAATATAGTAAATAAATAATTTAGACAAATAAAACTTATTTTGAACAAAGATGATAATTCAGCAACGGGAGCATCACTGTTTTAAAATGTACGAAAGAAGTTACAGTAACACTAATTCGCACATAAGTCTGTAGATAAAATATTAATTTTATTTTCAAATCGTGCTTCAAAGAACAACTTAAAGAAATATATATATATGTATATGAAGAAAAAAACAGGAACGATGGTTACTGAAGAGAGAATCACCAGGTAAAAAGTTGGCTTTACAGGCGCTAATGATTCGAAAACGAGAATATGAAATTGAGAGGAAGGAGGCCAGAACTTCTGAAGGTAAAATTAATTGCTATTAAGGCAAGAACTTGAGATAGATTAGGTTTCAAAGGTTTTCAAACCTAACTTTAAATTAAACTTGTTTTCGTTTTATCTCAACTTTGTTAGGCACAAGGGATGTTTTCTCTAATTTCCTTTCCACTCGCTTCGAATGTGACTCGCTTTTGACATTCTCATCATAGTTAAAATGAAAAACAAAATTGTAATTTTTATAATGTGTAAAATAATTCCTGAGTAACAACTTTATTAGGATTGTTAATTTATTTTTCAGTGACGAGAACATAATTCTCATTTAATTTACAATATTACTTAAAATAAATAAGGTAAAAATTGAACCATTTCATATATTAATGAACATATGTTAATTTATATACTATTTACTACTTAATGTATTCTATATATTATAATAAGATGACGTACGTATTTATAAAGGATAATGATAATAAAAAAAGTTTCATATGAAAGAAAAATTAATTTCATCAATTAGAACTTAATGATTGTATGTACTAAGTTTACGGTCGTGCACACACAAATAAAAAAAAAAATCAAAGATGAGCTAGGGGTCTACCCCCTATCCTTCTAATGGTGGACAAACCCATATTTTATAAATTATACAAATGTTCATTTAATTGCACTATTCATTGCTAAAATTTTATAGCTGTAATTTACATGTATTCTATCGTTTAGATCCGATTATTTTTCCAATATATAGTGTACTGAGTATAAGTATATTGTACTTCCTTGTCTTCTGTTCATGCTTTAAGTTTTTAACTCGCCGTCTAGTTTGAAGTTTTTCTAACTGTTTAGAATTAAAGTTCGCAGAGAGAGAGAAAGTAATGTAAATTATTATACAGTTATTACAGCAAACTTTTTTATATGATAGAGAGATAAAAACCTAATTTAAATTTTTTTTGTTCAGATATCATTTAATATTTTTAATTAACAAAAGAGATTCTTATTAAGCTCATATATTATTAAAAATTTGTTAAAAAAAAAAAATTAGTAATTGGAAAAAAGATATGACTGTATAAATTCAATAAATTTATAAAAAAATGATAATAAAAATAATCTCAAAAGTACAATACCCCACTCCGAAATAAGATCCAAAGTTAAAGGACACCGAACTAGTGGTACGGATCAGTAGGAAGTGGCACTGAATTACTACCGGGGTCCTAGTAATTCAAGATACAAAATAGTAGAAAAAAGTCTGCTATTTTATCTCAATTTTTGATTGCTTTAACAAAAACTATGTATAGTTAATGGTCAAAATTGAAGTGTCTCCCAAATATAGTTTGAGGGAATAAAAATGATGGCTGTTTCAAAACGGTAAAAAAAACATTCATTTTTCGTTTGGAGCTACATATCTTTAAAACTGCCCGCAACT
>NW_027114568.1:512106-513617 GCF_000696795.3 Halyomorpha halys
TTTAATGTAATTTACAACTGTACAAAATAATACAATAGGTAAATATGTAGTATGTTTCATATACACTTGAAAATCTTGGGAAGGAACCACCCGTTGGTGGTACTTCAAACATTAATTTAAATAAGAAAGTCCCGTGGCCATCTTCTTTTCAGACGCCTCGGAGGATTATCAGAGATTGAAGAGATCAAATCAGAGAATGAAAGATTAAGAATTTATGGGTTAGGATAGTGAAGGAGTTTGGAATGAAAAGACACATATCTGTTTTGGGTCAAATCTGCAACGAATGGGATGTTAAGGTCTTTTTGAAAGAGTTTATTTGTGACGTAATAAGGAGCATCAAGGATTTTACGTAGGATTTTGGATTGTAACAATTGGATGCGGGAAGAATTTGATGCCTTGGTGGAGCCCCAGAGCTCAATTCCATATGTCCAAATTGGTCTGTTTATTGTAGTGTATACTAATTTTTTGTAGTGAATGGGAAGTTTAGAGCGTTTGTCAAGTAAGTGTTGTAGCAATCGGAAATAAGAAAATAAAACATACTTAAATTAGTTAAGTAATTTGATAAAGAAAACGTTATTTGATAAGGATATTTTGGAAATATTATTTCCCAGTAGATATAATGGTTTCTAATATTCAGATTTTTAGCAGAAGTATTTAAAAAAATGCACATGTAAGTAATTTGATATAAATTAAATTTTAAGATTTTAATTTTTTAATCACGAAAAAAATAAAAATTTAGGGGTGGAAAATAAAAAGTAAAGACCCTTCAAATAAATTTCTCTAGCTTCAACTAGATTGAAAAACAGTTTCTAAACTCCTAATTCATTTTGGGGTTATAGAAGTGCGCAAAACTTTAAAAATCACCAAAAAATTGTGGTCTGGAAGAAACGTAAACGAAAAAAGTTGAAACTCTAAAAAGTACCATTTTAACACTAAATCGATTCATCTACGAAGTTTCAAAACACTAACTCAATGTAGAGAGGCTCTTGAGGTGCAACAAACTTAAAAATGTTCGATACATTGTAAAAGTATTTTCGAGAATCAGGAAAACAAAAGAAATAGTCTAGTGTAATTTATGAAGAAACCCGAAAAGAGGAATACACCAACCGTCCAACCGTAGTTTTGTATTAAAATTTGGGTGGTTGTGGATTTTAATTGAATGAGGAGTGTAGTAATATTTATTTAGTATCAGCCTAGAACATTAGAGTGCACTAATATTATTATTTTCCTCATTTTTTTTCTTTCGCAAAGTGCTTTTTCACTGAGAGAACACCGACCGCAATATCTCCAGATCATTTTTTATGTATAATTGCTTTTTGAATTTTACATGCATCATCTATTTGGAGGCCTTTAGGCTTCAATTAGAAACACTGGTATTGGATCATTGGGGACATAACAATAGCCCTCGCAAGTACTTTATCGAATCGGTAAATGTAACTATTCTGCAGCCCATATCAAATACTATGAATTTATTTCTCACTATATATATAAAACTTACGATTAGACTGAAA
>NW_027114568.1:514797-533265 GCF_000696795.3 Halyomorpha halys
TATATATATATATATATATATATGAGTCGACTAGGAGCAAGGTGGATCTGGAAGGAGTGCTTAGGTTAATCTATTCCGACACAGATCAGGGCGGTCTGAGGGATTTCTCGTGTCTTGATTCGCAGGGGACATAGCGACACGGCTATCCTTTCAGCCCTTTTCTCTTTATATTTATTCCCTACAGGCTCGTCCTCGGCCTTGATCAAAGCAAAACAGGGTGGAATGAGGAAGTCTAATAAATGCTATCAAGGAAAAGTATTATAAAGAGGTAAGATAAATCAATAAAAAAACTAATTTTTTGAAATTAAAGTAAAAGCGTGACATATGCAATATGGAAAATTCATCTATAATTCACTTCTTCCAGGTAAACACTAATATAAAATTGAACGGAATTGACGAAACTTAATCCCCCTTTGTCCAGAAACATTCGCATTAACTAGTATTCGAATTCAATGCTCATAGTCGGCAGAACCACTGCGTACAATAAAAAAAGAGATCGTTGTTCAAGGCCAAAGGATATACGCATATTTTGCAAGATTTCATTAGATTTTAATACGGTTTTATATTTTCTATGCAATGCAAAGACAATTTCAATAAACATTATAACGACATTTTGTTCGATACAGTGAAATCTGAGGTATTTTTAAAGTTGTTGCAACATAATTCCAGTACGAGTTTTGGTTTTAAAATCAATACAATTTGAAACCAAAATGTGCTCTGTATGAACAATAACTTCGGAAAATGCAGCCCTCCAAACATTGAACATTTTTCCTTAAACATCAAAAATTATACATTTTTAAAAAATAGTCGTTAGACAGTAACTCAACGGTGATAACATACGGTAACGGTAAATCAATTAGGAAAAAATTAACTTAATTTAATTACAGCCCATAAACGTATGTTTCGACTTCAAAATTTACTTTGAAATCTAATGAAAAGTAGAGGTAAATATAAAATTAAAACCGAGTGTGTAAAACAAAAATAAAATACTATGTTCAATACTTAAAAAACTATCTACTTATGAATACTTAAAAAAAAAGTATTCATAATTAAAGTCTGATAAAATGCAGATGAAAACAATTCAGCAATTTATATTCATTCAACTTAATTAAGAAATTAATAAGTATAACTTGAACAATTTTAACTCACTAGCTTACCCGGCAATATTCCGCAATTGGGGATGGATATAGATTTAATGAACACAATTCAATAGTTGTGACCATTCAATACTTTATTTTTGTGATTTGGCAACAAAAATTGAACCAATATATGCGATGACATTCGTTTTTGCATCTCAAGAAAGAAAAGTTAAAAAAAACAAAAACAAACATTTATATTTGCAACGGTTCTATTAACGAAGAGAATAATTTTTTTCTACGATTTTTCAGGAGTGAAATAAAGTTGATATTCATTTTTAGCACCTCAAGAAAGCCTTCAATATAAATTTTCGCGAAAATTTGAAAATAAAATTTTTAAGCCAAAATTCGCCCTACATCGGTGTTTGATTTCCATTGAAAAATAATTTGGCCTTTTTTTTAAATCGGAATTAGCCCTAAGAAATTCAATTCATACAGCCATGTTCCGAGGCTTGAAGAGCCCTATTTATTACATTATTTTTAAATTTTTGTAACTATTTATATGTTAAATAAATGATTGATTTTAACGAGCGTCATGTTTTTAACCCAAAGCTGTTTAAAAAATAATTTGAAGTGCTGCAATATCTTTCAGTTCCGGACCTCTCTTGTTAAAAACAGTCTTCTCCATGCTATTAAAGTAAATAATGATTTTTTTTTTTAATCTTCCAAACTGACTTATTTAACAAACCTAATCTAATAACATTTCTTTTCTTCTTTACATTTCCATTATATCTGCTCTTCAAAAACACATGAAACTCTAATTGGCATAATTAACTTAATTTTGGAAGTTTATTGTCAATATTTCTCTTTTGCGTTAATATATTTCTCATAAAAAGAGCTTCAGAACGACTTTGTTTCCTAAAATCGTTTCATATATTTCCCAAGTGTTCAATGCCACTTGAGCTTGACAAAATAATCTATAAAGAAGTAAGTATTATAATAACTTACGACTATAATATTTCCTGTGGGCTGAGTACATAGAATGTACCTTATTGTGTTCTCGTACTCGAGGTACTGGGCCGGGTTATTTATCACCGCTGGGTAATAACCAGGATCCGATCTCAGTCGAAGCAGTAAATTTTAAAACGTAGTCGAAACCTAATGGCTGAGTATGGCATTTTTATTTTTTTTTTCTTTATATACAGTTTTTAGCCGACCTCGGTGCGTGATGGCCGACACTAAATTTATAGTGATTCATTTTATGCCCACCGACTTGACATGTAGGACCTATTTCATGTGTTTACCGAACACAGCATGTTATGAAAGCTCTTAATTATATACAGTTTTTAATGGGTTCCTAAAAAAAAAAAAAAAAATGAAAGAAATGAGTTAAGTAGGTATATGGGACCGTAATAAATTAGGTAGAAGGGCCTATGAGTTGAAGAGGTTTTTTTGTCGCAGGAAATTCCTCTTGTCTGATTAGGAAATAAGCAACGAACATACATAAGAGCCTATTTCTTCAGAGAAACAACATATAAACAGATGAATTGATTAATAGAGCATATATTTGTTATAAAATATAGATGTCACACCAATAAATTAAGATTGGTAGAAATAAAAGTAAATCAATAACTATTTAAAGCCATTGTTATTCATAAAATATAAAGACTGGAAAGATATTGTGAGTCTCTATCAGCCAATATGTCTAATAATAATATATTTATAAAAATGTTATCTCTGTTGTGATATAGCCCTGATGAATACCTAAAACTCTGGTCGAAACGTTGGCATAAATAAATATTTTGTTTTATTAATATATGTTTTTGTTTGCTGACCTCACTCCCCGACCACCTTCTCCAATCATTAATAAAAATGAGTTATTAACAAAATAAAAAGGCTAAAAATGATTCTAGTCTTGTAATAAGAATAATAACTTAAACTTCTTCAAGATATAAAAATATAAATTCAAGACTAGAAACAACAAAAAAATAAATCTGGTGTCAATAATTGTCCTTGATAGAATAGTTAGAAAGGTTTTTTTTTTTACTTAGAACCAAAAAAAAAGGTAATATAATCACTTGGTTTATCTGTCCTCAATTTAAAAATTGAATGCATTCCGAAGATTAAACCATTAATTCATAATAAATGAGAATGAAATGCTGTCTTATTCATTACCGTTACGATCCGGCGTTCTTCTAGGCACGTCTACAAACTCGATTCTTTTGTTTGGGTTATGTGGATACAAGAAGATCTACGATTGTCTTCCAATAAAAATGAATTTTACAAAATATTGGTAGTTTTTCTTGACTTCCAGCTGTTTGAATTTATTTTCCGTGAGTATAAAGTCCTGTTCTTCTGAAAGTATTGGTCCTGAAAGTTGTGCTTTATTATTTAGACTGTAGGATATAGTCCTTTACCTATTTTTTTTCAATATTATAAAAATGTTATTTTTCAAACCTTTTGAGATTTTGTAGAGAATTTTCTAAAAAATAAGAGCCAATTTTATTAATGCAAGGAAATGACAATCATTCAACATGCCGGATGAAAACTATTGAATAATCCTCTTTCAATAGTTCAAAGGTTCACTTACATCTGAGGTTCTTTAAAACATTAAAATTGTTTAAATAAAAGTTCTTCTCATGAGATATTAAAAAATTGGTTCCCCAATTCAAAATTTAACAATAATTACTCGTATGGCGCTACTTTATTACTCTCGTTAAACCAAGAAATCAATGTATTTTAATTTTTAAATGCAGTTTGCGGTGTTAATGAACTTTAATGTCATAACGCAAACGAATTTGTGTTTGATTTTAAAGGTTAAAATTCTGGTGGTTATTACTTAAGATTTCCCTAACAGCACAGAATATAAAATTAATTTATTAACTGTTAAAACAATTATTATATAAATATACAAGCCCATTTAATAAAGAAAATGAACAATAAAATAGGAATTTCTTCAATGTATGTGTCTTGCAAATGAGTCATGATTTTCTTACAAAATTCATTATTTTAACTACATAACGATGTATTTTCTGTGTTTTTTTTTTAACGTTTATGGACTTTAAACGTAAATAAGACTTTAAATAACATTTTAAAAAATTAGGAGTAAAAGCACAAACCGAACTTCTTGTTGTTTAAAATACAGTGATAATTTAAATGTCCTTTACACCTGTGTTCCAACATTTACTCTTCATAAAACATCAAGCACGACTTATTTGAACCGGAATTACAAGCAATAAAAATTGTGAAATTTTCTTGAATATTATTGTTTTTGCTTTTTTTAAAAGTTTTTTTAATTACTTTTTAAAGATTTTTTAAAAATATTAATTATAACATAATGGTATACCTAAATCTTGAAACATAAGGCAAACACAAATTAGAAATGGATTAAGTTTTAGTTGTTTATCTCATTGTTGATATAGACAAAAATTAATTATATATATTAAGGCCAATCTGGACATATGGAGTTGAGCTTTGGGACTCCACTAAACTGTCGAATTCCTCTCGTATTCAATCCTTACAATCCAAAATCCTCAATGTTCCTTACTTTGTCACAAATAAAATCCTGCATAAAGACCTTGATGTTCCCTATGTAACCGATCTAGCCCGAACCAGATATCACTCCTTCCATTATAAACTCTCTAACCACTGAAAACCCCTAGTTTCTAATCTTGCATCCTCTTCCATTCCTGACAATCCTCCGAGGCGCCTAAAAAGAAGGTGGCCACGAGACCAGCTAATGTAAAATGTCATTAGAGCGCTACCAATTGGTAGTTTCTCTACACGCCTGTAACATTCCAATTTAACTTAGATCAGATTTACAAAATGTATCATAATGTACAGTTGTAAATAGCAATAAATAAATATTAAACAAAAAAATTATATATATCACGCAGTAATTAGATTGGTTATAAAAACATGGTGATGAAATCATGAAGAAAACAAATTTTATAAATTAATTAGTGGAATGTTGCAAACAAATCACTGCACTACATTCAACAAATCATAGCTCATTGTTGGGAGTCAGGATCCAATAATGCAGAAACTCTAATGAGTGAACAATAGAGGTGTGAATGCTCTCCATCCGGAAAACATAGCCAGCATTCCAAGACAACTAAGTTTTGCATTGAATATTAAATTAGCTGTCTACACCAACAATTTTAATTTTAACAATATAATCGAATCCTCAAATAAATCATTTAATAAAATGATTTTATAGCGTCATTTTTAATTTATTTGTTTAATAACTCCAAGCTCCTGTTTCATGATAAAGTAAAACCTAGTATTGTTACTATTTGTATAGTAGTTTGTATTTGGTACAATTTAACTGTTTTTTTTTTTTTACTTATATATTTTTTTACTTTTAAACTCCTATAAGATAACTAATCTTGTATAATTTAATCTTCTACAATATAACTCATCTTTTTCACGAAACAAAAAGTATTTTAAAGTAGTGATTGTACTATATGCTTAGCATTTATGGACACGACCTCTTACATTCTCAGACCACGGTTCTATTGTGGAGTTTACATGAATTTAATTATTTATTCTATCTATCTTTATATCTATGAATTTATTTTTCCTTTCTTTTATGATAATGCAATCAGGTTTGAGTAACTTGTTCAGTTTATCTCAAAACCTCCTACATTTTCTAATGATACTACGGATATAGACAAAAATACGGAATAATCCAATTAAAAGAAAAGAAATCTTGAAGCTATCGATTTAACACAGTTCCTGTTAGATGTTTAAAAAAATAGAAAAATATTATCAGGAAATTACTCCTCTAAAAGTGGAAGTGAGTAATAGATTTAATCATCTAGCTGAAATTCATATTTTATCTGATAAGCATACAATAACAGTAAGTACTAGCAATGTTATGTTTCAATTAATATTAAAAAAAAAACTTTAAAAAGTAATTAAAAAAAAGTTTTAAAAAAATAAAGCAAAAACATAGATATCCAAGAAAATTTCCAAGTTTTTATGACTTGTAATACCAGTTGAAATAAGTTGTGCTTGATGTCTTATGAAGAGTGAATGTGGCCATAGTACCTACAAGTGTAAAAGACAATTGATTTATCACTGTATTGTAAAAAACAATGACAAAGTTCCCTTGGTGTCTTTTGTCAAATTAAAATTTTAAGGCCATAAACGTAGAAAAACTCGGCAGAAAATACATCTAATTCTACATATAGTTAAAAATAATGAATTTTGTAAGGAAATCATGACTCATTCAATTTGTTTTCAATCTAACTCGGTACTTAATTCATCATCCGTTTTACTAATATAGAGAACCTACGTGATAACTACGTTCAAATATTTATTTTTATCTATGTACAATGTGTGTTATTCTATTTTTTCTTTATTAAAATATTTATTCATAGTTCTGCAGTCATACATAGTTTATTGAAAAAAATTAGTGTTATTGCCAGCTAACAGGTTTTAAAAGGTCCAATACAAGATGTATTTAAATTGTTTAGTAGAAGCCTATAATTAGCAGCGTTGTGTAAGAATATAAGAGTTATGTTTATAGAATCGGGTTTAACATTCGGTATATAATAACATCATAAGCAGTTATATAGACCCATCAGTTTATAACTCATTTTTTGGAAAATTACTGTAACACTACTGAACATATTTATATTAATGAAAAATAAATCATAATTTGACTTTATAACACCTTTACTCGATGAATAATATAATTCACCGCAATTATGAAGGGTATGAGAGCCCATATATATCCGCACTACGACATAATGCCACTGAAAAACAAATTAATACTACAATTATATAATACAGCGGTTATGGAGGTTTTTAATGCAAGGACTGAGAGATAGAATCTAGGTCGGACGAAGGTATAACGACCTGTCTAATTCTATGTTATTATCCAGTTAGCAGGGAGCCAAACATGAAATTACTCCACTGAGACCCATCTTGAGCCCTCTTCTTCACCATTTCCAGGGATTTTCCAGTAATTGTCACCACTTAGGGTTCTTTTTATACCTTCCTCACAACGAGGTTAAGACATAAGTGTCTTCATAAGATCTGTTTTATAGTCAAATGGAAATGACACATGGGAATTCATTTTTTATTTAGAAAATCTAATTGAATAAATAAAACTCAAATTTTATGTTTTAAAAAGCTGAAAGTATGTCACTCAGTATATACACCTGACCATCTTATAAAGGCATTGTCTTATAAGGGCATGAAAACTAAGTCTTAAATCCGGACTTACAGTTAGAGGACAAACAAAATTTCATTAATAGGACAGGATAGGATGAGGTGAATAAACAAGGTTCGATTTAATGATTCGAGTCTCTTACAAGTTTACACAAGGCCGCGCACCAAACCTATTTACACTGGCTCTGTAATAAACTGTATTTCAATATCATTCATTCATCAACTGAAATTAAATCTACAGAAAGAGCCGTTTTTGAAATATGTCTAGGCAAGGAAAACATTTATGCCAGTGTGTAAGCGAACGTATAAGATAAGAAAGTGTAAGAAGATAAAATTGATATAATACAATTTTCACACAACTCCCCAACTTTCTTCCAAGACTGAGCAAAACGGAAAAACTGTTTTCACAATATAATGGTATCATAAAAAATACATCAGTATAAGCTAAAACGCTAAATCTAATAGAGGACCAATTAGGTACCAATCCAATTCTTTAAGATTTTATGAAAATCAGATTAACAGTAGAATGTGTTTTGGGCATCACATGGATTGGAGTACAGATACGGAACCAAAAAGATAAAATAAAATGGAAATATTCGATTCAGAAGACATTTTTTTCCACTTTCCAGAACTTTGGACATGAAGTCTCAGCTTGTTAAGATTGTAGATTATATTGTATAGATTGTAGAGGCCTGGAAGTAACATTCTTTTTGCTAGGATTATTGAGAGTTTTTAACTTAGCTGTTTTTCTTTGTTTGCACATTTTAAGACACTCTACATCGAACAAGGGTTTATTTTTATTAATTTCAGATAACGAACTAGTATTTGCCAAAATTCGACAAAAACTTAATATAAAAAAAAGAAATGAAAATGGGTCCCATCCTGAAAATTTAAATCTAGAGAAATTAAAAATCCCTTTAATTCGCGCTCGAAATAAAAAATAGATTTGATGTCTTAGGACCTTTAGATGAAGGTCACGAAGACATTGAGAAGTTATGGGGAGGTATCAGAGATAATATTAAAGATTTGTGTCTCAGAAAAAGGGAAATTAATAAAAATAAACCCTTGTTCGATGTAGAGTGTCTTAAAATGTGCAAACAAAGAAAAATAGCTAAGTTAAAAACTCTCAATAATCCTAGCAAAAACAATGTTACTTCCAGGCCTCAAAAAATGAGACGTCTAAATTCCTCAGAAATTAAAAAAGAGAATATAATTATAGAATAATTAAAAATAAAATAATAGAAATAGAAAATAACAAAATCGAAAATAACGTCAGAGAAATGTACAAAAGTATTAACCGATCCCGGAAATTCCGCTCTGCAGTGACAGAAATAGGAGATAAAAATAATAATATATTAGCTAATCCGGTAGATTTATTGAATACACTTAAGAAACACTTTGAAAGTATTCCGAATACGGGAAATAATGGTCAATCTCCTCTGAATATCAGAGTGCTGAACCGTGGATGGAAGAACCGAGTCAGGGGGAAGTTAAAATAGCCATCGCAAAATTAACACCATATACATCAGCGGGAACTGACAATATTTCTAGTGAACTAATCAACGCATGTGGTGAAATTGGAGTTTCTAAATACAACTTTTGGTAAAAAAAATCTGGGAAATTGATGAGATGCCTGAGGAATGGAAGGAGTCTCAACATATTCCTGTTCACAAAAAGGGCCCGACGACGGATTGTAATAACTATCGAGGAATCTCACTCCTTCCTGTATGTAATAAAATATTTACCCTAATCTTAACTAGTCGATTCACGGAATACGCTGAAGAAATTATCGGAGACTACCAATGTGGTTTTAGACGAAATCGTTCAATTAATGATCAAATTTTTACGTCAAATCTTGCAAAATATAAAAATGGAATACAACGTGGTAGTTCATCAGCTTTATATAGATTTCCGAAAGGCTTACGATTCTATGGACCGCCAGAAACTGTATAATATTCTGATTGATCAGGTAATACCAAAGAAGTTAGTAAATCTCGTAGGGATGTGCATGACCGAAACGTTTATAAACTACGAATCGGTAATCATTATTCTTAGAAAAATTCCGGGTCCGGTTCAGTTTAAAACAAGGTGATTCTTTATCACATATCTTACTTAATCCAGCACTAGAATACGTCAATAAAAGTGTGATGAATGCCGAAAAGGATTTAACTCGGGTAATAATATACCGGTGCTTGGGTATAACTAAATAAAATCAGGAAATAAAAAATAGGTTGAAGGCGGGAAATGCTTGTTATTTTTCAATTTTCTTAACTTCTTAGCTCGCGCCTTCTATCGAAAAACTAAAAAATTGGAATTTATAAAACTATTATCCTTCCCACTGTTCTTTATGGATATGAGATGCGGCCTCTTACACTAGGGTGCGCAACATATCCGTACCGAAAAAGGCTGAATTAACGGGAGAATTTAGAAGATTACACAACGCTGAATTAAGGGACCTACACCCAGTAAATATAATTCAAGTTATAGCATTGCGGTATAAGACGGGCATGTAAGGTTGTAGCGCTTAGTAAGGTGCGGATCCCTAAAATGTTAATAAACACTGACCAACGGGTAAACATCCGAAGGGTAGACCGAATCGTAGATGGGAGGATTGTGACAAAACTGATTTAGTGGAATTGGGTTTAGAGGGGTATCACTGGAAGGAAGTATGCAGACAGCGTTTGGTGGTATTGGCATTGAACCTTCGGGTTCGTTAGGCCTTAATTATTTACTTCCGAAGAACGATCTTTGTACCTTTAGTATTCACTTGTTTTAAAAATATATTGGCATAAACAATGTAAAGTTCTGAATCCATTTGACTGAATAAACAGTTACCATTAAGAATATAAAAAAATGTATGTCTTGATTGCTAGTAACGCCGCTTTTAATAACTGCAACAACACAAATGATAGGTGAGAAGAGTAAAGATCCAAAGACTGATTTGGACTTTGGTGAATAATACCTATCCGTGACAAATTGAAACATATCTCTTTCATAGACTGACGCATTTGCACCGGTTTAATCATGGCAACCACATAGGGCCATGTTGTTGCTTAAAATCAATATAAAAGTTTTCAAGATTTTTTTTAGTTTTTTTTACTTGCTATGATTGAGTCGGAATTTCACCGTAAATATTTTCATATTACCAAAATATATTTCAAAAAATACCAATTTTTGTATGTTAATTACAATAAATGACGAAATGTTTTACACTATAATTCTAAATAAACCATGAAAAATAAATTTAAAAAATAAAAAGTAAGCGAATATGAATGATAATATAATTATTTTACAAACCATATTATAAAATTATTATGTCTTGACCCGCCAAATCACATTTAAGTAATAAAATGACAATGGTTAAAGTAATCAGTTGTTCAGCATGGGGATCATTAACACAATAGTAAATAAAATATAACCCGTAAAATTATATATAATGTCTTTAGGATATATTATAGTCTCAGAAATCAAATTAAAAAAAAAATTTCTCAAAAGTACTCTAACATTTAAATCTTCTAGATGTTAATATGGAGAGTTTATTACTTTTAATAATATTTTCAAAAAGAATCAGAGGTGGCTTTAATAGTGAATGATATTAAATAAATTAATGAAAATAACAATACAAAATACAACAGTAGGCATACATTAATTGGATAAAGGCACAAATTTAACATTATCTTGTCTATTTGTTAGCTACATACAATATTATAAAGAAAATTTATATATTCTAAAGTGTTATACAAAGGATATTGAACATTATGAATAATAAGGAACTCTGCGAATAATAAGCTGGGCTAATACAACTGTAATTGCAATCAACAATTTCAAGCAGTAGGTTGCACCAGATGGCCCGCATTGCAGATTACATTGCAAACTAGCAAGATTTTCCAGGTTATTACTGTTCCAACAACCAATAATATAAGATTTAAGTATATGTCACAAGTATATTAGTGCGAACGAAATCATGTTTATTTTCTATACATTGATCATCAATGCTATGATAACTAGGTAAACATGTGGATCTTTTTATGTATCGGAAAATCGCTTATTGACCGTATGTAATTAATACAAGGAGGACCATGTTCCTCATGTTATTAATATAAGGAAGATGGCACCCCGACTGAGTTCAAAAAGAAAATCAAATACTAAAAAAAAATTAATTGCTAAGCGCTAACAAGATAATGAATGCATGTAGAATTATCTGCGACGTTACATAGAATTTATAATATTTTATTAATTTAATAGCATGAATACATGGGTAATTCTTTGTCAGATTACATAAACTAAAATGAGGTTGAACTAAAATAAAGTTATAGATATGAAATGACCAATATTACTGTTGTGAAGTCGAGTCAACGGAAATACACGTTTTCACCTCACAGATTTTCGCAAAATTTGTCAGAAATTGTCACTGCATTGCAAGACTTAATTCGAGCAACACTAATAGTCGCTACTAAATTAGTAATAAGTTCATGCTTCTCCCATAGACAGCTAGATACCCCTAACCTGCCGAGACGTCATGACACCAGATTTCTTCATCCACATCCCAGACAGAACAACTAAAATACTTTGATAAACAGTGTACTAATACTAAATATGTTATTACATTAAATTTATTATTATACAATGATATTGAGACAGTCGACTATCTGTATCAGTCGACTTATATAGTGAAAATATATAATACAATAAAAATATGTTATATACTTGTGAAATGGATTTAACAAATGAAATAAAAGTATATATATACTTAAGGAATAAAATAAATAAGGGATCAGAAGCATTAACATCACAAATATTATTTCTGTACTTCAAAATATAATTTGAACTTCTTTTCAAATTTAGCGGGAAGTTATATTGATCTTAAATCAGGTTGACTTCTTCTGAACTAAATTAAAAGAAACGCAAAAATAAAACTTTTGACGCAACTATAAAATAGTTAAAATTATTTCATATTTTATATGTATCGATTGTTTGACCAACAATGCGAAATGGGTATTTTTTCATATACTAATATTGAAGGTAGCAACTCAAAAAATCATTATTTAAGGCCTAAATAAAATTAAGAAATTTTTGTTTTTTCATTTTTTTCCATTTCTATTAAATTGATATATTAAGGTTTCCCGAAGATTGAATAACGAGCATTAAATTTATTCCTGCCAATAATAATTTAATAAATGATAACAAAAAACTTCAGTCTCTATTTTTTTTCTCTTTTTGCTATTTATCAAACTCTTTAATATTCTGTATTTATATATTTTTATTACAACTAGCAATGATAACTTGTCATTTATTTTAAATAAACTAAATTCGAGGTACTTTAAAGGTCGATTTTTTGAAAATCGGTATTTAATACCAGTTAAACATCTTCAGTGAAAATAAGATCTACCTGATTACAAAGGCCATTTTGTTATAAATTCGTATACTGAGTTAAATCAAATTCGTTCGAGTGATTTTTGAGAAACCGAAGGTTGCAGTTAGTGAAACACACACAAACATGCGTGCACGCACACACACATTTTGGGAGTCTTGATTAGTTGGAGCCGGAGGACCTCAAGACGTGTATTTCCGAACAATACTCAAATTCAAAATTTTGCTCAACCAAAAAGCTTTCCTTTAATAAACATCTCGTGTATCAGTTAGTGAAAGTACAAACTAACTACAAAAACAAGATCTTGAATGTTCCTTATTATTATAGAAATCATATGCTTTCTGTTAATTAGGTTAAGTTTTTTTCATTTACTTATAATGGACCAGATAAATCAACTAATCAAGACATTTACAGGATACGAAGAATACTTAGATAAAAAATAGACTGCTTAACACAATATTCTACACGCTAAAAGCTGAGCTATAAAATAAAATTAAACACAATACTAAAGTTCTTTATGCGATGACCTGGCAATAATTAAGAACCGGTTTTACGATAATGTGATAATCACCTTTACAGTCGCGAAATGGAAAATTTTATTCCGCGTTAATAACAAACACTAGGCTATTACCTCCCACTTTATGATGAGAGCTCCACTATAAGAATATTATAGCCTACAATAAAGCGAGGAAATGTGTGAATTATAGTAAAAAGAAGGGGAGAAGGGTGGAAGGTACTGGTCTCGTGAGTCCATTACTGAAGTCGTTAACCCACCGGATAGCTTGATCCACGGCAAATGACTCAGAGTGTACACAAATGTCGAACCACACATGTTGCCTGAGTCAACCTTCCCTATTAATTACAGAAGGATCAAAGGAGGAACGGTCATGAGGGATTTAGCTGCGGTGAAGCACGAGGTGATTGGTCGGTTGGACAAATTGTTAACTCATCCGCCTATAGTTAATGCGTAAACTGGGTGAATCCGAAAAAAAAAATTCAAGAAAATGCGTGAGAAGGTTTCATTTAACCACGCTTTTAAAAAGGAAATATTGTTATATAAAATATACCAATGAGAATACATAAGAAGTATTTCTATTAAATCGGTATATATTATATTATTGGTATTGGTACTGGTATTTGGTGGGGGGAACAAGTCTAGGAAGTGAGCCTAGTGGTCCTTTTTGTCAACCTCTGGCGGCTACCTGAGTTGCCAAGGTACGTGTGTAACCAAGGCGCGTACTAACCAAGGTTAGAGTGTCAAGATTCGGAATCGCCGAAAAACAAATATTAACTGCTCCAGGTGGGAATCGAACCCACAACGTTCCAACCCGAGCGCACTGGGACCTATGCCCCAACTCACACGGCCGTCACGTCCCCAATTATTATATTAACATAACTCCATTATGTATAGCCCCCCTCCCCTATACGCCAGTAATGTATCTCCCTGCTACTTTATATATGCTTCAAACTCTCTAAATGGCCTAAGCAACATTAATTGTTTATATACAACATAAATATAAAGAAATTAAATTTCTTTGCTAAACAATAACAATACCAGGCCACATGATATCAAACTTTCTAGTGACTCAACTTACTTTCAAAAATACAAAAACGCTACATTTTATTGCAAATAATAATTTTTACTTGATTTTTTTTTTTTTATTTCTTACCTATATATATATTAGCTTTATTTCTTCTAATATATTCGTGCTTTTTTTTCTCTTTTCTTCTCTCGTCCCTTTTTCAAATTAACTTGTTTCTTTTTACTATTAGAGGGCAATTGTTTGTTTTATTTGAGTGTACCAATATCATTATTTTTTGTTATTAATTTTACTTTCCTCTTTTATTAAGAAGAATTATTCTAATCTATTTATTTTAGTTTTTTTTTTCTTTTTATAAGAACATTGTATATAGTTAGGGATGTCTTTTGTAGGAGACTATACCTCCCATAATCAACTGTTAATATATATATAATATAACGGTTGTATCAACCGTGTAAGGCCCACCAGGTCGATCTGGTATAAAATAAAATAAATAGCAGAAGATTGAAAGTCTGGAATATTTCTTGCAAGAACTCAGTGGTGCATCACGCAGGTACCAATGTGAAATGAGAAAAATGAATGTCCTTATGATGATGTGATCTCAGAATGGTTACATTCCATAAACAGTAACCAACAGTTAACGTTGATGAATGATATTGTTTAAAAAAAAAATTATAGTTGCCCAAAGCCATTGTAATTAACTGAGATTTCTTAAATTCACTTTTTTATTTATATTTATTACATAATTGCAAATATGCCGTATAGGACTCCAATGGGAGTCTTGGCCGAAAAAAAATATTCTAAATATGTATTAAATATTTGTTTTTTTGTTTTTTTTGCAACAAAAAAAAAACAAGATGAATTGTTCATTTTTGAAACTAACATTAGATAATAAATATGTCATACTCAACATAAGATTCACTCAGGTATTGAAGTTTTAACAAACTTTTAAATGATTTTTTTTTTTAACAAAATCAATATTTCGAAGATGTAGAAATAGAAGACTGTCTAACTAATGAGAAATTTGCTTAATGTACATTTTCTATTACTGTAGATTTCCTACAGTTTTAAATAATAATGGAAAAAATATATGGAAAAAATGTATAAAAACGGATTTGCTTAATTTTAAATTTTTTTGTAATTAATCTCAGGAATAATATTGATAAAATGGGGTGACGGTAGCAGCGTGGCAACGCGCCTGTCTGCCAACCCATAGATTGCGAGTTCGAGTCCCCGGTTATGTCCGGGATTTTTTCAAGCCTATAACTATACAATACTCCCATTTGTGGGGCCCGTTGGCGCCAATGGGTAGCACTCACAAAAATAGGCGTGGGGGTGACGAACCCACCCACTGAAAACCACGTCATAAAACGCACGATGTATGTGCTAAGTACTTCGCGCGAGGCCTTGGACCTCCACGGTCTGTTGCACCAACAATAATAATAATTTGTAAAAACTTATAATAATATTTATAATAAATTCTATTCGTCAAGTCACACATCCAATAGGGAAGATTTTTCAGACAGGTACTGGAAGGGACACACTAGAAAAATCTCCCAAAGTATGTTGTCGCAAACTATTAGCGAAAGTCACTCAAAGCAATCATGCAAACAACAGGCTTTTCTTAGATTCATTCGATTCTAGGCACACAATCTACAAACTGATAATCAATATCTCCACTTCCACGTTTGACATGCAAATATGTTTCGGTTGATGGCCATTTATGAGAAAAACTTTCAGTGATATATTACGAAATATAATAATAACACTTTATATCACTAGATTTATTATTTTTAGACAGAAAACCAACAGGTTTGTAATTAAGTCACAGAAAAACCCTTACGTTCACAGATTGCAAATTATTACGCGTTATATTTCGTGGAAATGAATATCTAGTTTTAAGTATATCTGAAAGACAGTATTTTTATCAAAAAATAAATAAAATTAAAAGTAAATCTTATAGGGTGTCGAACCATATATCATTTTTTAAAATATTTTAGTTCACTTCTGAGTACGGTTCTATAAATGATATCTACTTTATGTAATCTTTTATTTATTGTTTATATTCTTTATGTTGCATTAAATTTTCTCTTAAGATATTCACAAATAATTTCAACGTTATAATGTTTAAATTTGTCTTAAAAATATAAATTATCATGACTTAGTACTAGTTAAAATTGATTTTTTTATATCTTAAATAGATGAAATTAGAGATTGCATGTTTGGAAAATCTTCATTTCTTCTTATTATAATTTTTATAGTTTTGAAGTAATGTATTTGGAATTTTACAATACGCCAAATAAGTACAAATATAAATCTGTAAAAGCATAGCAAGGGCATTGAAAGCAATTTAAAATAATTTTTTATTGTTATATATATATTTTTTTTTTTTGGAAAATCTCAAGACCCACCAAAAAAATAATTATACCTACAATAGTTGTTAAAAAAGTTATCAATATATATATATAATCAAGTTAAAATAGAATTTGGAAATGATTAACATATTTTTAGTAGCAAAAAATAACAGTTGATTTCTTAATGATTTGCTTTAACTAAATTAAAACTCAAGCTGTGTTCAGCACAAACCAAGCTACTCATAATAGATCAGGAAACCACACAACTCGAGTCCAATACCTTTTTTCTGGAAGATAGTCCTTTTTCCTGTTTTCCTTGGTAAATTATCTATAAAAAGAAAACAAACATTGAATCATACTTATAAATATTCTGATCATATGCAAAGTTTAGCTAAGTTATGAGTATAAATATGGAATGAATCAGTATTTTTTATTGGATGACAGTTTCCTAGACACCTTTCCGTTCTGATAGTGGCAGATTATGATCTCGGCAAGTGAACGGTGAACATTGCAGAGTAAGGTGACTCAATAATATGTGTATCAGAAAAGAGTACGTGCGTGTAAGATTTATGTAGCGGGCGAGAGGAAGGGGACAGATCACGAAACTGGTGCTTATCTTACACCTCATTTGCATTGCACGATATGAAGTGGGGGAAACAAACTACCTTTTCAAGTGCGCTATATACACGTGTCAAAGCGGTGAACCCATTTCCCCCCTCCCCTATACGCCAGTAATGTATCTCCCGCTACTTTATATATGCTTCAAACTCTCTAAATGGCCTAAGCAACATTAATTGTTTATATATAACATAAATATAAAGAAATTAAATTTCTTTGCTAAACAATAACAATACCAGGCCACATGATATCAAACTTTCTAGTGACTCAACTTACTTTCAAAAATACAAAAAACGCTACAGTTTATTGCAAATAATAATTTTTACTTGAATTTTTTTTTTATTTCTTACCTATATATATTAGCTTTATTGAGCATCATATTGTATATTTAATAAGCAGTATATGTATATGTGTGTTTTAAATACAATTAAATAGTGCTTAAAGTTTTAAAATTTTAGAAATAAAACGTTATTAGCAAAAACATTTGAGTAACTACCCGAAAATACTAATCATTAGTGATTATAATAGTTTCTTCTGTCGTTGAAAACCATATCGCTACTCAGGAAGTGTATTGTTTCAATTGCAACATTTTGTGAAACTGATTTCATAGTATTAGCGGGTTCAGAAATGCAGTTACTAAATGTTTGAAAATCAACATAATTAAATTTAAAAACTCGCCACAAAAGGAATTTTTTATGTTCAATTATTACTATTAATATTTAAACTAAATGAAGATAACATTTCAACATCTAGCTAGTCCATGATTTGCATTAATTATAAATTATTTTTTATACAATTTAAGCTCAAAATATGGAATTCTATTCCCTCCTTTATTCGTAATTCTAAAATCCTTCCAATTTTCAAATCCCGTATCTTAGACTACCTTCAGTCCACCCAATTCCGAAAGAATAACATTTGAAAGTTTCAAAAAGCTTTATATATTTTCTGTACTTCATGTCTTAGATTTTCGTTTATAATTGTAAATATGTACAGAAGCAGAAATTATATCTTTTCATTTATTATTTTTTAGTTTAATTGTATTTGATTTTTTTTTCTTTTTATTTACTATCAGAAGTCATCTTATGTTTCATGATATGACAAGTGGTTTTATTTTATTTGCTTTATCATTATATTATATATTCTGTTAATTATTGTTGTTTAATTGTATACTTTTTAAATTCATTGTATTATATTATTTTATGCCATCTTGTAATTTCATCTCTATTTTGTAATTTACTCTAAGGCTCTGAAGCCTAATTTTGACGCCTGTAAATTATTCTAAAGGGATCAATCCCAGAATAAATAAAGATTACTATTATTATTATTAT
>NW_027114568.1:533332-555168 GCF_000696795.3 Halyomorpha halys
AAAAAACAATCTATTTTGTGTTAAATAAAAATTGGCTGTTCAAGGATTTGATTAAATTTTGATAATGCAATGGTATTTCCTCACTGAATTAGACTTTGAGGAATTAATAGATTAAAGATTTATTTATTTCTTGATGAGCAGAAAATATAATAATAATTACTACAAAATCGAAAATAAAATAATATACAAATTATCTACCATGTCAAAACGAACAAATTAATATTTTGCAGAGTTTCAGATATTTTAAATAGATGAAATGAAACAGAATGAATTAAATTGACAAGAAGTCAAATTAAAATTTTATTAAACCCAATGCTTCATCGTATCCCAGGGAACCGTCAAAGAATAGCAAGTTCTATCAGACAATAAGTACAGATATCTGAATTACTTACTTCCTTGAAGACATCTAACGGTGACGAATTCCATGGACTTTTAGGTGGCTGACAGATCCTTGTTGCGCACCCCCCTTCTGATATTTATCTGGGATGATGCGCCCCTATCTATACGATACCATTTGTGAGGGGCGGGACTGTGTTATCGAGATAGTGGCTATAAGTTAGTTACCGGACCCTTCCATTGAGACCTCTTTATAAGGTCACTTATCAGTCAGTATGGCACAGCTGCGACCCTTAGCAATTATCTATATAAAGAAAATTCTATATGCTGATTTCAAATATATTTCAAAATAGTAATACTTTCAAATTTCAAATAAAAATAATTAATAATAATAAAAATATCTATATCATCTCATACTTTTTATTTTCTTTAACTCCTACTATTCGGCTGATCCCGGTCATTCTCAAGTATGATAGAGTGTATATTAAAGACATTAAAAACTGAATAATAAGAATAAGTGAAATTGAACATCAAGGACCATTGCTATTACTAAATATCTTTGGATTCACTAGTTTACTAATTTACTTCATTTTTCAATAATATAAACAGAAACAAAAGCCACAGTAGTAGATACTAAGTCCAGATTTTCAACCAGGCATCATCTGTCTAACATTATGGAAGATGATCATCAGAAAATTATAAGATTAACCTTATAATTATAACCATAAAATTGCTGAAAAAAAAATCAACATGCACTAGGAAATATTTAAAGACATAATAACAGTTACTTAAAAGAATTAATGTTCTGCTCCGAAAACACACTAACTAAATTAGAACTGACCCCAAAAGAAAACGAGTTGTCTACATTAAAATTATGTAAATAGTACAATTGTGCTAAAATTATTATAAAGATTGAAAAAATCTATAAAAGATTTTTAAAAATATCGACATAACTTACGAAATAATTTACCATAAATCTTTAAAATTACAAATACTAATTTTTTTTTATAAATATCAAAATGATAAATGAAAAAATCCCAACTTCACAATAAATTTTAATTTATATAAAATAAGAGTTGTTTTGCAATAGAATTTATTCAAGTATTTGGAATCTGCTTTAAAGTTGACAACAATACCGAGGTTTTCTGAATTACATTATGCCTCTAGGTATTCCTGTTCTGAGTTTTCTCTAACAAAGCGGATTCTCAAAATTAAATCTATGTATCTTTAAGCTCAAGGATTTTTTTGCTGGAGTATATTTTGCTTGATGATACCAGAATAAGCAAAAATTTGGTTATGTAAAAAACATTCTTGATTTGAGACTACTGCGTTTTTCTAACATTTCTAAAATACTAATTCTTTCCTGAATTCAATTCTGAATGCAAAAAAAACTAAAATATATGATCTATTAGCAAGTTAAAGGCGCATTTATAAGTCTCTTCTGAAAAATGGTAAAGCTATATATAGCTTCTCATGAAAAATAAAACAAAACAAAAAGTTATTTAGTGTAGTAAAAAGAGAAAGGGGAAAGTTTCACACAGGTAAAAAGGCCAGCACCAGGGATTTAGGAGGGAGTTCGGCCGGAGAGCTTCTTACTATTCATTAGGCCAGCATAGACAAGGGACTCCAATTAAGTTTATTACACCCGCCTCAGCTCCCCAACTCCTCTGTCGTTTTTAGTCCACTTCTGTCTTTAATTCTTGAGCGCCTTCCATGTTTGTTCCTCTCCTTTATAGTCAGCTTTTCTTAGCGTCCCGTAGATCGCCTTTAATTTGAGCACTTATTTCAGTCAGGTAAGGCTTTCGATAGCAAACCAGTAGAGGAAAAACTAATTTTAGAAATATGAAAAATAGTTTAAAACAATCTTTGTTAATATCAATAAGAGTTTAATATGAGGGAAAGAGCATTAAAGAAAAAGGAATAATTTATTAATTTAATATTTTTAAATTATAATCTAAGAGAGAATGACAAGTACTCTATGCAAAATTCAATTGTATAGATTTTAAACACATTACAATCATGGTAAAATAGACACACTGCCAGAAAAGGATAAAAGATAGCCTCTATAGTTTTGATCTTGAAAGTGCTTTGTTGCATTCCAACTCAAACATATTGGAGGATTCCCTTCGAGGAAAGGCATATGGGGTCCGATCTCGAAACGATTTTATAATAGTTTATTCACGGAAATTTCCTTGTATTCGCGACAAAGATTTCAGGCACAACTGCTCACATTCTGTTTTTGGTATATTCAATTAGAAATTAATCATACTCCTTAACTTTATAAATTATACTTTAACTCACTTTTAATATTTTTGATACCAAAAGTATTTTTGAAATAATAATTAATGACTGTAATATATTAACAAATTTCATCCAGTTTGTTCTTAACATTTCCATAATTTCAGTTTCTACGATCCACGATAGTCAATAGACCATGACATTTAATATATAAAAACATACAATACAAATAAAACCCTAAAAATAAAAATAGTATTGAAAATTTGCATCATCTCACACAGATTTTTTTTTTAGTTCTTAAGACTAACAATAGATAGTAACTGCATCAAACTTTAAGATTCACTCAAAACTTTCATTAGGAAGAGATATAGACATTTTTAGAGTGAAAAATTGAAACATAGTGAGTTCTTACTCATAACTCGTTACAAAACAGGCAATATTTGTCATATATTTGTATGAATATTATTTTAAAATCAAAGTTAATTTTTTCCTTATGATTTCGACAGGTTATGTCGTTTTTATAATTTAATATATGAATGTTTTTAATACTTTCGCTTATTTGGAGCATTCAAATCTTAATATTTTGTTGGACTACAAAAAAATAAATAAAAACACAAAATCTAATATTAAAAAAGTATGTATTTTTTGGTTATTTCAGTTGAAGGTAAATTTTCATGAATTTGAAAATTAGAAGAAAAGAGTGAACGATAGAGTGATCCAACGGTAATGATGGCTCTAACGACAGTTAAATATCAGAGAAGATACAGACTATGTTCAGATGCTCTGATCAATACAACTAATAACTGAAGACATACTGCTGGCATGAATCAAGCTGAGGTGTATTTACGTTTCTCGACGTAGTTCCAGCATACATCATATAATCTATATTTATGTTTTATGTTTCTTTATCTAGAAACTGTTGAGTTAAAAATGCATTGAATAAACGAGTACAATCAAAAATTACTTTTTGATAACCAAGGAAGTAAATACTGCTCTCATTGAGAAGAACGCGGTTCTGATCTGTTTTGGAAGTAATGTAATAGATAATATTCCTTCACTCATCATAAATTGACAGTATGAACAATTTGTTTCTCACTAACCCGATTTTTTAGAGTACCTAAATCAATTGGATTAATTATATTATTTTAAGGGAAAAAAATAAAAACACTAGTTACTAAATTTTTAATTACTGACTTTTCTAACAGTTTTTCAAAATGAACATTTTAAAAAAAAATTATGCGGCACAGTTTTACTATTCTTTTTCATTCTTAACCGAATTCATTACACAAAGTAAGTTCCTTTTGGAGCCTTATTTGAACATAACTGACGCCACCATAATCTACTACTAATCTAATCTACCATCTAAATAACATATTATCTACTGACTTGAATTACTCTCACAATGGGTGACTACGCACTTGGTATAACCGATATGTTTTTTTGTGATACAACATTAGGATTTTGCTCGAGGGTTCTCGCCAATGTTGATAAAATATAAAAATTATTAAATATTTTTTCCTGACTATTTTAACTGGATATAAACATATATCATACGAAAATAAGGAAAACAGATTTTTATTATATTTAATTAGTTTAAGTTTATTAAAAATTACAGAAACAAAACATGCTTCAAGTAAAGTAGGCCAACAAAAATTTTTTTTTTTTGTGAAATTCGAGTCAGATTTCTTTTTATCGTTTTTTGTACTCTTAAATTCGAATTTTAGTTGAAAATTCCTCATAATTTTACACCAATCGAACGTTACTATAACTATTGGAAAGCTGAATTTCAACTCTACCTTCTTCAACCTTATATCAACTTTTTGGAGTCCTAAGTGATATTGCTGGCTTCGAATAAAAAAATAAGTAATATAAATCACCTGCTTGCACCAACCGTTGGTTTACAAATAGTACTTTTCCAAAAAGTGTAAACAAAAAAAATTAAAAAAAGTCTGTCCCCAAGTACTGCAACTCCAACCATTCATGGGTTGTAGCGGTACAGATTTTATTTTAATTTAAGATATCAAAAAACAATTTGTCTTTGGCTTGAAACAGTTTATTAAATGATTAAATGGTATCAGAATATATTACTACAAAATGTATCAAGCATCTGACTGTTTTTTGAAGCCTCTTGCCAAGTTTGTCAACACTATTACAAAACAAATCTAAAATGGAAGTTACTTTATACTTTTCCAAAAAGTGCTAATCCGAATGAAATCATGCAATAGGGCCTGGAAAGCTCAAAAATACTGTCCCCAAGGATATAACTCATTTATCTGGCGTCCCATGTTTCATTATAAAACTCCCCCATTGAGAGTAGGTAATTTTCCCCAGAAAGATTTGAAATCACAGGTTCCCAAATTGATATTAAAAGCTAATTTTCTGTTTAGCATTCAGATTACTAAAGTCCTAGTAAGATCAACTGCATTTTAGCACAAATATGTTATAAAGAACAATCACTAAAATAATTTTATTTTCCACATGTTTCTGGGTCTACCTTCAAGGAATTTTTAACTTAATCTGTTTAAGGTATTGTATTCCTCTTCTCCTTTCATTTTCTTAAAAAATAGGCACTAAATCTAAATTAAATTTCGATCACTCCCGTTCATATAGTGACAGTTCAATCAAACAATATTAATGGCCGAAGACGGAAGCGATACCGACCTTCAGCCTAACAATAACAATAAACACGGAAAAGGAAAAAAAAAGTTCCCTAGTGAAAACTGGCGACGATAGGCCGCTGTATATTGTAAACCAGGCCATATCTGATTCTACAGTCGCCATATTTCTGTTTCTAATTTCCGATCTAGATTAAAATCAAAGCCCATACTTTAAGCAGCACTGTGCCAGCCTCACCTATTAATCAAACCTATGGTCTTTTGTAGTCCACTTTATTCCAGGTTGTTCATTATTCTTTTATTCCTTGTCTTTGTTTTTCAGAACAAATTAAGAAAAAACCTATATAAAAATATACAAAGGAAATATTTTATAAGAATCCAGTGAATTATATCATTAATTTCCCTTACTGCTAAAAGAGTGTAGAATCATTTTACGCATCATATTATATGAAACTGCGATATTAATTGCATGAAATATTTGTGGAATGTTAATTATAACATTCGTAGTGTCCATTAGAAAGTGAATTGTATAATTATAATTACGAATCGCTGTTTTTTTCAACAAAATAAGAGCTTAATTATAGGTAGTTAATAACCTCTGGTGGGTTTTATTGTTTATTTGTGATTACTGTTAAATTGTAAATGAGTTATAAAATCTATTCATCGCGAATTATTAATTATCCCTTATAATCAGATCGGCAATTATTTCTAATAAAATAAGTAAACAATTATAAGCCTATGTAAAGCTAAGTGTATTATGCAATTTTATAAAAAATCTACGGCTTTTATTAAAACCTTATGGTTATTTTCTATTTTATGAAATTAGCAAGATGTGACAAGTCACTTGACGATGAAAATCGCTATTTCATAGTTTACTTTTCATTGTTTTCAATCTGCAATATGATCATTGTGGTATTAAAATCAATTTTCTATCTTATTCTACAATAACCAGAATGCAAAATGTATATATTTAATTTATCCTAATTAGATAAAAGGAAAGTTCGTTTTGTAATTATTACAGACTGGAACATTAGAAATATGAATTTTTCTAAAATATTGTTATGAAAGATAGCTTCGAATCCTTATGATAGAATATAAATTAGAAGTATCAATATATTAAGCAATCATAGCATAATTAAAAAATAAAAATTTAAAGTAAAATAAATATTATTACTATTTTGTATTTAACTAAAACAATATTGAGAACTAGAAATTGGTCTACCTCAAGTAATCTAAGCATCTAATATCTAAGAATGCAAATACAGCTGTTCTAGTTCGCACCAACCTGGAGCTTAGGTTTAAGACCAGATTAGTTTCAAAGATTTATGACAAGAGAATTAGCTTTTATAAATAACATTAATACTGGAATATAAGAACATTTATAATAGTTTTTACCTTAAAAATAGTGCAAATACAATTTGTTATTCATCCATCCATTGACTGTAAACAGTTAAGTGAAAAAATATAATTTAATAAAAATATACTGCTAAATTGGGAATGCTGAGGAGGGTATAGTATTAACCAAAGGCTCAAACCGATGAATTAAAACTATTGTGTTTGTATTGTGAGTTGGATGCAAGAAATAAATATACAATGGTTTAATATAAGACAAAAATATGAACCATATTCGTTTTAATTTCGAAAAGAAATTTATTGAGACCGAAATTTTAAGTACACAACCAAAATAATAAAATTATAATAAAATATTACTATTATTTCTCCCTAATTCGTTTTGGAATAGTGTTAGATATTAAAAATCGGTTCGCGCTTCAAATATTAATTATAAACTCACTTTTAATTTTTTTTTTTTAGAACAAAAATTGTTGAACGTACCTAATTATTTTTAGAATTCTTTTATTATCAAAAATTTTTCTTTCATTAGATTTTCGTTTCTGATAAACTAACTACAACACATAAAAAACTACACAAAAACAATAACGTAACATATTAGCGTATGTTTATGATCAACAGAAGACAATATTTACTAACTTCATAATTTATAAAAAAAATTACACCCTGTAGGGGTGTTTCAAGAAGTAAAACATTTGTTACACACCCACACACACACACACACACACAGATATATATATTAGGCTCTTCCCTATCTTGCCAGCTCTGTACTATATAAAATGAAAAAAAAAAAAAGAACTTATTATATAACAATATGTACGGTATAGCAAAAAACTGGTTGTATACTTGAAGAAATTATTTGTAATTGGTCATATAACGTTAACATCATCATATAACGATATAAGCGTCACCTATATATTTATTTTTACTCCATATACGAGTTAAATTAAATAATATCAAATATAAGTAAATAACATAGGAGATTTTTTTCTTTTATAAGCTCCGCAATAACTGTCGCTTCATTTTTATTTCATAAATAATTTTTTTAGTATCATTTAGGGCAAAATAACAAATCTTAGACTGCCGTCAGCCTGTAACCGTAGAAAGTGCGTTTGGTGCACCTACATAGTAACACTTCATGAAGAGTCAGTTACTGACATCCAATTAGCGATAACCAATCCCAGATTAACTCACAATTAACGATTCTAATTCTGTTTTCTGCGGCATTTACACTTTTCTATTACCTACCCGATATTGAAACAGCACCTACATGGTAATAGAAACGGTTTGCAATTAACAGTATTAAACGTAATTCCATTAACCGTATAGTGATGGGTATGAAACACAGATTGTATTGAACAATCATGTTTGCAGTAACTTGAGTCAAGAACAGGTACATCGTAGGATGGTCAAACATTGGTAAGGTCCTCAACTATACTAAGCTACATAGTCAACTTCCTATCACTCTAATTAAATTGAACGCTGGCGTAGGAGTTCTATTAACTAATAAGATTAACAAAATATTTTATTGTTAAAATTAAAACGATAAATTAGTAAAAAGAGATAATTAAATACTTATCTCTAAACGAAAATTATTTTTTTTTATTATATCATAAATAATATATACTGGTATAAAAAATATTATGTTACACATTTCTTAATAATAATTTGTTACAAAATTATGCACAGCGCAGTCTATAATATACATCAAGACGACCCCGCACTGTTGACTTTTTTTATTTCAGAACCCTTAATCTGAAATAAAGACAAAAGAAATAAGAACACACACATATAAATGTATAACCTTCTGATATAGCTCTTTCCATTGAAGTGAGAGCAACATTTTAAGCAGTTTATGTAATAGTGTGATGGGTTGCACTGAATTTTCATGGGGTAGATCTAAAGTGTTGGTGTACACTTGTCGCACAATTCTCTTTGCCCTATATATTTTTTTTCATTTATATATTACTATTTAAAACTGTACATTAAAATACATTTAGTAAATTTGACCTTAGTTAATATGGAGTGTTACAGGCGTGTAGAGACATTACCCATTGGTAGCACTCTAATGATGTTTTACATAAGCAGGTCTCGTGGTCATCTTCTTTTCAGGCACCTCAGAAAATTTCCAGGAATGGAAGAGGAAAAGGAAGCAAGGTTAGGAACTATATGGTTTGATTGGTTAGGGAGGTTATTATGGAAGGAATGATATCTGGTTCGGGCTAGATCGGTTACATGTGAAACATTGAGGTCTTTACATATGTATGATTTTATTTGTGACAAAGTAAGGAGCATTGAGGATTTTACGAAAGATTTTGGATTGTAAGGATTGGATAAGAGGGGAATTCGCAGGTTTAGTTAAGCTCCGTATGTCCAGATTGGCCTTATTAAATTCATGTAGATCAGGCTTCAATTATGTAATGAATTGGAAGTTTACACCGTTTGTCCAGTATGTGATGTAATAGTCGAAATCGATGTGCAGCTTCCTGTCTTTTCAGTTTTGTGACAGGATTCCAGGTTAGTTGTTTGTCGAGATGTAGTCCAAAGTAGCGAATTTCTTCGGCAGGGGCAACATTATTAAAGCAGGATAGTAGGTTTACAACGAAGGGTAAGGTGATTTGATGGGATTTTTTGAGATTTATTTTAATCCTCCAATTGCGATACCATTCTTCGAGGGATATGATATAAGATTGGAGAGTTTTGGAAGCAATTAAAGGGTTATTATTAGCAGCGATCACACAAGTGTCATCGACATACGTGGTTAGGCTAGTGTTAGGATTGGTTGGGACGTCAGCTGTATAGACGGTGGAGAGGATGGGACCGAGGATATTACATCTACTTCGAAAAAGACTCCCGTGAATTACATTCCCCGCCAATCCAAAGAAGACGAGACGTCTACTACACGATGACAATGCTGGATTGTAGAGGGGAAAGTTCTGAATCCAAACTGGTAATCAGGGATTATATGATTGGAATCTAGGATGGGGTATAGGCGTTTTAAATGAATTTTTCGAGAATTTTGCCCATGATCGGTAATAGAGAGATAGGACGGTAGGTGGATGGATATTCTGGTGGCTTTTGAGGCCACTTCCATTTTGCTCTGCATTTTTCCCTTAATAAGATAAAAAAATGCTTTGGCTGAATATTTTGTTTATTGTTATTGATTCTATTATTCGTTGTGTTGTTAGTTATACTTCTTCTTATTGATGGTGTGAGTGTCCTATAAATAATAATTAGCTAAAACAACCTCTCTTGCACACGTATTATGTTTGGTCAACATGCATTGTTGCCACCTTTTTGGAGCTGAAGATGGTGTGAATGTCCTGAGACTGATTTTGCCTAAGATAGGGGTCTACTGACCAAGTGTGTTCGGACTAAGTTTCAAAAAAAAAGTATTCTGTTGCAGTATATATTGAATGTCTGTTTAACCAATCGTCTTGAACGCCCTGCAAAGTGTGGCGAAGCGTCGGACTATAAATAGTTGAAAACAACTTTGTTCTTTTTTGACCGCAACCCTGACTATCTTTTTCATATTTTTTTTTCTTTTCTTAAAGATCACTCACAACTAAGAAGCATAAGCTACACGCTACACCCTAAGCTGAGAAGCCAACCCCTAACACAAGCCTAATCTCCCAATGACTCATTTTTACAAAGGCACCCCTCCCCTGGGTTAATTTACGAGGCTATCTGCCGGACCTTCCCGATGCCGAGATAAAGCCCTTCGTGACACACAGCTAATCCACGCGGACACTCCTCACGCCAGATCTTGATAATTACGAGATGTTCATTAGCCCCTCGGTCAGATAGCATCTCGTGGCAACGCCCACAACAACCTGACAGGGACCTCAAAGCGTCGTGATCCGCATTTGGTCCAGTGATTATGGAACAGGGAGACCGTCAACTCAATTAGCCCATCAGGCATTGAACCCCGATCTTGCAGTATGTTATGGGGAGGAAATTCCAAGTATACTAAGCAATTTTTTTTCAGTACCCTCTAAAACATAAAAATAACACAGGAATTAATAAATTGCTTTACGCGAGAGAACCATAAATCAAATTGAATACAACATTTTCCTACCGTTGGAATTTTAAGGTATCTAGTGAAATATTTATCAGAAAAATTCTGATGACTCCATTCTGTGAGAACTCTCTTAGATATTTGTGAAGTGATTGAAAAATATAACAACATATAATAATTAAAGAAGAAAGATAATAAATAAGTGATAATAATAATTAAGAGATAGATAGAAGTTCAAAAATAGTAGGGGAGGGGAAGAGAATCCAAGAGAAGAAAGGACTTAAGGTAGGGTGATGTTGGTAATGTCTTTAGGGCCCTTCCTACCGTGCCACCTCTATGTGTATATTACATTCCCTTCTTCTAGCAAGGAAGATGATGTCGGTTACCGCTTCACACCATTTCTGTCGTTAAGCTATTTTCAAAGGCTTTTGTTACTGCTACTTTAATTACTACCCTCCATATCAATTATAATATTGATAATTAACATATTATTACAACACTATATGAACATATGAAAATATAAACAAACATTACTGCTCAAATGTTATAGACTACCATAATTTTCTTTTTTTAATGCGAAGCGTTTTAGAATAAATCAAACTAACTAAAGCAGCGTTTGTAATAAGACTTTATAACATAAAAGTATATATAAAAAAATTAGAAAACTACAGGAAAAACGAATAAACAATATTTTACAGACGATAACTCCAAATTTGTTTTGTTCATCCAATGAAATATTGTTCAAGTTTTTAACATTGTAATGCGTCCTATTTTAACTAATGTTTTTAAATTTCCATATCGATGGTTTTTGATAAGAAGGAACTAATGATTATAGTCTACAAATAAGATTTATTCACTTTTATTTATTCTATATTTTTTTTTTTTCATTTTTAAAACTTCATCTTCATAATCGAAAATGCTTATTAGAATGGAGAAGAGCTAATAAAAAATCTTATAATTAAAGTATATAAATTCTAAAGACTGATTATCCAATACTTAAAATATTGCAATGAGCATAAATATAATATTTTTTTTTATTATTTTTTTTTTTTTAGTTTCAGTAACTTTCATGGTTTTGATTTACCTCTACTTAACAAATAGAAGGACATGTAAATAAACTTCCAAGTAACAAATTAATTTTTTTGTAGAAAAAATTATAGAGTATAACAATTTTTTCCAATGATCACCTCTATATAGCAAAAAGGACCTGTATGTAATGAATTGTCAGCATGTTCTCTTCAGTATGCTAATCTTGATATTATTTTTGAGAAACAGTTCCGCAACCCATACACAGAGAACAGTTTTAATTTATATCTAATGGAACCCCAAACCCGACAAACACGTACCAAAACATTAAAAAAAAGAACATTGCAACGGTTTGTTACAAATAACAAACCGAAATTGAATATAAATTTAAGCATATGTTATTGTTATCAGCATGGAACTTTCGAGTTCGTTATACCTTTTGTTATTAACCACACCTTAATACAACAAATACGATACACGATTCACTATCCAGCGTTAGTGTACGCGATAATCGCGATGTTATGAATTCCTAAGGAACCAGCGATGTAGCGAATTTATGACACAAGTTGATAATCTTGGCTATCCAAGTTGAAGATATAACTCAATTTATGGGCTCTCCTTGCCTCTATCGTTAGCAGTGGTCGCAGTCCATTATCTCCAATACCTGCCTCATCCGGATTAATGGGCTCATCAGTAATTCACTTTAGCCTCACATATCTCTCCCTGTGGCAAACAGTAGTGCTATTATTTACCCAGTAGTCGCTCTATAGGTATTTACAGTTTTCGATTCATCCGAAGCCGAGAATTACTATCGCTGATCTCACTAGGGATAGTAGTTCAGAATCTCAGTAATATCCAAACCACTATACGTGACAAGATTTCAAGTGAACGAATTAAAGCAAGAACGAGATGGTTAAAATCACTTTTATTTAATTTATACCTGAAATAGTACTGGAAGATTTATGGATATACTAGTATTTATAGACTAAATTGACACGATTAGAAGTTCTATATTTTATTTAGTAAAAAAAAATGCAACAAAATTTGTATCCACTCCTTATTCACACTTTATATTCTGTTCCATGGATATATTTTGTAAAAAAATTTTTTTTCAAATATTATGAATTAAGCATAAATTCACAAAAATATTGGTTGGTTCCTTGGTTATGGTTATGGTATTATATGGTTGCATATGTAAGTAAAATTGTAATTACTGTTTCATTCCATTTTAAGCTCAAAAAAATGATCTTGAATATACAATGTTCTGTATAGACTTCAAGGTTATAATAAAGCAATGAATTTTTACTTTGTGCATAATAAAAAAATATACTCCCAATAGTATCAAATGAATTGGAGCTATCTTTCTACAGGTCTGAATTAGATGTTTTTTTCTTTTCTTTTTGCATTAATTTTTTAGTCTACGTAGATACCACCAAAACCCCCCAAAACATGTTCATACGACAGTTACAAATTAGGTAATCAAATTCTATATTCCAGAACTACCTAAAATAGTCATTTTATCGTATTGTTATTTTATATAGGGGGGAGGGGGAGAGAGCTTCTTAACTTTTAAGCATATCTCTCATATTTTCACAATAATTTTCCTTTTATCATGATTTTTTCCGATATATAATTCCTTGCTACTATTCAGTTACTCACTTCACGAGTTTCTCCTAATCATTAATTTCAAGATTTTTTTCAAAAAATTGATAATTTATGCTGCTATATCTGGACTGAAAGTATCAGATATAAGGACTGAGCTTTTTACAGTACAATTAGACATAAGTATAAAATTGTGTCACTATCGTTTAATTATCAAAAAAATATTAAATGTTCATCACTAAAACATGAATGCTAGTTTAGGATTAATGAACTGCGCATGCTCGAACGGTACCTAGTTCGGAACTGTCAAAACAGTCCTTGCTCAGACTCCGGTACTGTTTTGACTGTCAGAAACGGTTCTGAACTTAGCGTTTGTGGTAGTCGGAATATACGCATTACAGTTTGTGATTATTTGTACCGGAACAGTTGGAATACGAAGTCTGTACTACTCATGCTTCTGAATAGACGGAACAGACCATTTATTAACCATTTCCTGGATTATTCTGTTTTTTTTTCATTCTCTCTGGTTATATATGTTTTTTATAATTTATTAATGAATAAATTTGGAAAGAGAAACAGTGTAAAATATTTTTTAAAAAATAAATCAAGAATAGACACACATACTGGTAATAGATAATTAGAAAACCATGTTAAAACCATAACATAAAACTATGTTAAACTTTGTTTAAAAAAGTATAAATCATATAATAATGAATATAAGAGGAAAACATATTATATTCAGTAAGATGGTTCCGAATTTAAAGAGCCCCGAAACATCAACAATGTAAGTATGAAATAGTGAAAAAAATATCAGACACAAACATTTATTTTTAGTTTATATTACAAGTGAAATACTTCCAATTTTTTTTTCCGTACCCTCCTGAAAAATTAAAAATTGGTAAATGATACGCATATATAGTGGCGTATGCTATATGTATAGCTGGGAATAAGGGATATCTTGGATTGCCTTTTGGGATTATAAGGTTAGGTGAAGGTAGTGATGATCGGTGGCTTACGCCAGTGGATTATTAGAACTATTGGATTATATTATGGAAATATTTCCAATAAATTGAAAAAAAAAATTACAATTTCACAATATGTTGTGAGAATCAAGTATTGTGTTTTTATTTTTAAATAACATTTATAAGTTTTATAAATTTAAGCCAGTCCAAAAATGTTATATTGAAAAAAAAATAGTTTACAATGATGGCAATAAAATATTCATTTTTTTCTTTTTTCCGATTTTAGTAGAATGTTCATAACTGACACTGCGTAAGTTTTGGATACGAGTGAAGTTGTATCACTACGAGGTTCAGTTAAACTCAGCAATTATAACGAATTTAAATAATTATTTTCCATAATGAATAATCTAATTCATAAAAGTTAAGAACGTCAAGCAATCGAAAACGTGACAGCCATTAAGAGTGCTGGCAAGGTTCCAGCGGGGATGCTAAACAGCTAATTTCCCTTGACAATTAATTTTCAAAGTGAGTGACTCCTATCATTAGGAATTATAAAGTAATTAATTCCCTTTAATTTAGTACTTTAAATTCAATTCGTCCAATCAAGAATTTTAAATAATTTACTAAAATTCATATTTTTTTTGTTAGATTACATAACACAAGAAATTTTTCTCTTTTCTTAATTTTTATTTTCATAAATTTGTTCAAGGACATTAATTCAATATTAAAATAGCAATAAACAAACATCTTATAAGATTCATATTCATTTGAGTAACCTATGAACAAAGAAACAAGTTCAATGCAAGACTCCATGTTCTTTTCAACTTATTGGGATTCGAAAATAAAAATCTTTCATAACGGAAGAATAGATATCTATTTCGGTCTAAATTAGCACCAAAACTAACGTTAAGTTTTTTTTATAGTTAGTTGTTATTAGTGACCTAATCTGGAGTATTGAGTAAATCTAGAGAGGGTAGTATAATCTAATATTATGACGATTTTATAAAGGGTTTCATTATAGCTTATGGTTTAGTTTGACTTGATAGCCACAAAATATATTGTTCCATTAAGAGATATTACTAATAGCCGAGTACTTAGCAGAAGAAGATTCAAATAAAAGTATTACATGATAGTAAGTATTGTTTTCTAAACAGAAAAAAAAATCAAGAGGGATAGATATCATATTAGGTGATGAACATATGATATACACTCTAAAGCCTAGAAATTATGAATTACAAGGCGAAGCGAGAACTGAGATCATAAAAAAATTATTAAGAGCCTCCTAACTGGGTCAGAGCTTCCATATGCGAGAACATTTATGTGTTAAGTTTGTTTGTCCACTAATTTTAGTTTGAGTCGTCCTGACCGGGCCTGAATACTCTATTCCATGGAAGTTTTATAATTCAATCTGTTTGTGTTCTGGCTTTCACCATTACAAAAACCATTAATCGATATTTTAACAAAGCCATAGTAACTGTTGAGGCAACAGTTCGAATAATTTCAAATATTCAACTTACTGTAATGCAAAGTGTCTGTAAACACCGATATTTAATCATTATTAAATATCGGTGTTTACATAATGAATTAAACAACAGATATGCCGTAAAACGAGAAGACATTGTACAAGTTTTAGAGACTTTTGTTTCTTGGAAATTTCTTTATTTAACAACATTGTACATCTTCTCCTGTACTGAGTAATTATTATTTAATTGATTATTGATTCTTGTCGCAATCTCACCCTACTGTCAAAGGCAATTGCAGTGGTAGATTTAAGTGGTAATTGTAATTGTCTTTAGGTTTTAATTAATACTGGTATTAGTTAATTACTATTAATATTATAATGTGGGTTACAGAAACAAAAAGGTATACGAAGAATAATTGAGATACTTGAAGAGGCGAAAATTGTAAATTGACAGAGATAAATAAGTAGAAAGGTGGAATTGATGAAGATGATAAGTAGAGATGATGAAATGGATGAAGATAGGTTAAAAAGACAACTTATTTAATTTTTCGGAGTTGTAAGGGTAAAATAAATGGTAAATAAATAAAAGTAAAGAGAGAAATTGAGTTTTGAATTGAATTAGTATATATTTATAAAACTAAAGTACTGGAGCAAAAGTGGCCTGAATACTTTTGTGTTCAATGTTCTGTTTATATTCCGTATAACGAACGGAACAACAATGGATAGTACAGGGTAAAATGAATCATCTGCTCGTGGGTGGGAGAACAAAACGTTTCAACGAGTATTGTTCTCAAATACGTATGTCTTGCAGATATTTGTAGCATAGATGGAACCTTTTCAATCTTGCTACAGCCTCACTCAATATTATTCTACTATTTAAAAAATATTAAATTCGTCAAGAATAAAGGAACAGATAAACTATTAATGTCAATATAATATAGTTAACATTTAATCCACGCTTTGCTGCAACTTGGTAGCAAATAAAGAATGATTCATTTATCTTATTGGCATTCCTATTGGTCATGATAATAGTTTGAAAAATAATAACACCTATGTTGATATATACATTGTACTGTCTAAATGACGCATGCATATAAAAGTATATATATATACACAAAAAAAAACATTAAACTTGAATAAATAACTCCTTGTGGTTGGAAATAAATAGAGGCCGATTGCATTTATAATTGATGAGAAATAGTAATCTAAGGACAAATTCAATTATTTATTTAAAAAGACTTAAAGCTATTGTTGAACAAAGGCCAGATGAGCTGGGACCCAGGTGCTTCTAGTAAACGGAGCAGTTAACCTCTTGGGGGCCAATGACATCTTGGACGACAGAAGGGCTGCTATTTGATTGGCTGACAGCTCTGGGGGTGGGGGAAACGGTTGTTAACTCTGGCCTCTTTGTGTCCTACCGCTACCTCACAATGGTAACTTATCTCTACTAGCTAACAGCTCCCCTAAAAGGGAGCTCGGTGAGCGACCAAGTTTGTCTGTCAACCGTCCTTATAATTTATTGTAAATAAATTAACAAACAACTAAAGCTGTTCATTAGGATAGTACTAAACATTATTATATAATTTTATTAAATCAGAACTTAGTCTAATGTTAATAAAACATGCCTTTTTGGGTCAAGAGAAAATTGCTAACAGTTTGCATAGGTAGAATTGAATTGATTTAGAATGTGAGAATTGAAATTAAAAAAAAAAATCTAATTATATCTTATCAAAGTAAAATATAAATTCTCATTTGAATAAAATATCTATAGAAATATTAACGTTAAAACGTGAGTGAGTCTATTCACGATTAATATAATCAATTAATGTTATAATGTCATCGGATGATTTTAACTGCGATAACTTATTTTCAAACTGTGGAACATAGTTTAATTAAAATTATCGATAGCCATTTATTTCAAAATATATACAAGAAAACACACTACTAATAATATTTTTTAATAAATATTTTACTTGAATATTTCCTGTAAAATGCAATTTACCGAATAGTACCTCTGTTCACCCTAAACATTACCTAGAGCTGAAAATGCTCTTGCAATACTGCCTTGAATAATGATAAAATTTAAGCAACAAAGTAAGGACAAATGATTGAAAAATGAATGGAATCAGATTTATTTTAATTATAATTTTTTTCTATTAATTAGTTTTTGCACGTTTGGTTAATTTACTCTCTAATTTATATTTGTTTACATTGCAGTATAAGTCAAGGATATGTCATTTTTTTTCTTCCTAAAGCAATTTTAATAAATATCAATACAACAAAAATCATCCTTAAACTAAAAAAAAAAAACCGTTATTGATAGAATCAAACGGATTATAAAAAGTGAATAACTGCTTCGTATTGGATATGAGAATATTACTAATTTAATTTTTCATTATAATATTATTTCTTGTTATACAACTTAATACACACAATCCAAAGTAACTAATTGAATACAAAATACTGATTTTAAATAGATATTATAATAACCTTTTATTTTTATTCTGATTTTTAGTATTTCTTCTTCATTATCAAAGGTCTTTATATTCATGCAAGAAATGAAAATTTTGTTTGCAAAATTTGAATGTTGCGGGTTGGTATTTAGTTGATACCATATCGATTTTATCATAATCCATACCTTGCTTATGCTTCACCATGTGCATAAGTACTTGAAACGCATTGCTCTCTTCTCTATACTCGGTGTAGGTTTTATTCTCAAACAACAAACCAAATTTATTACTCTTTATTTATTAACCGTACTTATTTATTAACTTTATTATTTTAATACGTATTTATTAACTTTATTTAGAAAAAAAAATTGTTCGACTTCCTCTATAATGAGGAAGCTATACTAGCCTATGTAATCGCCAAATATGTTTATTCATATTTATATAATCATTGTTTACAAGAAATAAATAGTATGTAATTTTAAATTGCAATTAAAAATTCGGTATTAAAGGTTAGGGCAAGTCCTTAAAACAAAGTTCCATGTGAAATATGCGTAAACAATTTTAAAAACTGAAACTGAGCAAAAAGCAATACCAATAATTATAATTATTAAATAAACTTTCCCAGAAAAAAAAAAATCAGATGAGAGGAAAAATACATTTCAGAACTATTTGTTTATACTTTAGGGAAATATAAGGGAATAATAATAATAATTTATTTTTTATTTAGTAAGATAAGGTATAACCAACGTTGTTTCTTAAAGCATAAGTACGGTTTATTAATTGCCGACACATTAACCACTCATTAGCCACTATAAATTCTCCATAATTCTCGGCAATAACAGCTCTGCTAAATCTTAGGCCCATTAAGTCTGCTGCTTCATCCATCCTTACGTCGTAGAGCGTTAGGGCAGTAAAGTTATGCAGGAAATTGGAGGCCCTTTATTACCTAAGGGCATTACTCCGTAGCTTGGACAACCGTTATTAAACATTACAAGTGATAAATTCCCCATGTGGTGCGAGCATTTTTCCCGCCTCCTCTCCCATCATTCTTTTTTTTCCCTCATTCTGCAATTTCTTAATGTCCATTACGGGGCATTTTGTAGAACTTTAAATTGACAAGAACTTTGGACTATTTTAATCATAAATTTTTATTTACGTACAACACCGTATTCTTATTTTCATATTTTAATTCTATATTTTGTTTGTGGCAATCAATTATTAATACATTTATCAATTTCTAATTAAATAAGATAATAAATAAAATAATTAAACCAGTATATAGCCTATACGAAATATCAAGTGGAGGGCGTAGGTTTTATATATAAAACACAAATTTTGCCAACTAACTTACTTCTTTGAATGTGAGCAAATTTTGAGACAGTAACACTGGATTAATATTATAATATAATGGACATGTATGAAAAATATTAATAATAATAATAAAAATATAATAATATCATATTATGATTTATGGACAAAAATAAAATTTTGTATTAGGCATATGCCTAATAGAATATTTAATTTAAAGAAAATTAAAAAGAAACATGAATGTTGTGATAGGAACATCCAAACGACTGCCAAAACGAGGAACTCTTGATTTAGTAGTTTAAGAAAAATATCATGGAATAAGCAGTGGATAATTATTACTATTTTAATCAAGATTGTTCCAATTTTTTCCAAATTTATCATTATTAGTGATGAGTTGTTAATTCAACTTTTTTTTTTTTTATTCCAAGTTCAAAGCCCAATTTTAATTCCTTTAATATTAAATTAAAAAGGAAATTGTTCCAGAATAAATAAGGAATATCGTTATCGTTATTTTGATATGTTCCTTGGGCAGTTTTAACATTGAAAAATTCAAGTTACATAATTCCTACCACTTGATAAAAACATATATTTTTAAAAATATACTTGAACTTACAATATAATTTTTTGTAGTGATTAAAATTATGTAATTTTAGGGATAAAAACGGTATTTGAACCTGCAATACTTCCCTAGATCTTTTAAATTTAATTTATTATTGCCCAGAGGTAACTAAATGGTGATTCGCGCGACAAAGTTAAACATAATAACATTTGTAGTAGAGACAAATAAATTAATTGTAAAAGGAAACCGGTGTTACCGTTTTGCATAAACCAAAATAATGAACTTTTTTTATAATGATACTTTGGGGGATATTGGTAAAATAGAAATAAGAAATAAAAATCTAGAGTTTATTTTTTTAAGATATTGTTGCGTCGCGGAGTTTGAAGGTATTAGAAAAATTAAGTTTTTCGTTAATCCACCAACCTAGACAACAGCTAAAAGAAGTTAAAACATTAACTAATTTTTATAAACACCTATGCTGGACTGTATGGTTAAATTTGTTTCTATTCAATCCAAATCATTTATTTGTCTTATTCATTATTCGTATATATATACTTATGAACAAAAATTATCAAATTAAAAAAGTTAATCAGTACCAAAAGCAACTTTTGCGAAAGGACTTATGATTTATTTAGCAAGTTAATCACCATAAAGCTGATTATAATCACAGCTAATTTTTATCCTGCCCTAATCCTAGTAATGGAAGAGCTGAGAGAAGCGCACGTAATGAAATAAAAAGTCTGGTTTAGTCAGTTTTATTCACGGGGAGGGTTACCGTGCTTTAAATAGATTAAATCATTAAAGGTAAGTGCACAACTGCTCAGGTGAAGAGTAGTTACGGAGGGACTTAATTCTTACAGCCTGAAAAAGAAAAATCGAGTGTTTATGTAGCTTTAAAAAAAAAAATCTAACTCTTTTACTTCACGGGAAACGAAAACAACTTTGAAAAAGACTTTCAACAAATATTGATGTAGTCCAATTTCTTTGGCTGATAGCTTTTATCCTTATTTTGTGCATTTTTGTTTGAAGTGAACGATGAATGAAAGCTCTTTTAACCAGTTTGAATAAGTAAATATTTGAACATTTCTTGACTTTCTAAATTTGATCAAATGTAAATTAGTGTGCTCAGATTTTTAGATCCAAGAGTGAAAAACAGAATGTAATCTCATGAAAGAAACAATATTGAATATTTTAGCATACTATATTAGTTAAGGTGTAGTGTGTGTGTTTTTATGAAGGCATCAGTTATTACTTATTGTTAATCAAATTATTTATTTAGTAATAAATGTTTTTTCCTGAAGAGATCAGTATAACTAATAATCTTGAAAAAACACATTATGACAATAAGAGGTTGCAGAAACTGATTCACTAAGCCATTATTACTTAAGGAAACTTAAAGGTTTATTATGAAAACATACGTGAATCAATATTGCAAGCAGAATCAAGTAAGAACAACACAATTGGAATCGGAATAGGATGGTCTAAATTGGACTGAGGACGGAGCAGGCTGCTAATGATATAAGAAATCAACAATAAAATTTTAAAAATCATTTGGAAAGAGAATCTAACAGTAAGTATCAAAATTATTTCTAACCAATATTTCAGTTAAGATAAGAAAAAAGAATATCACCTGAAACTCCTTTATATTATAACTGAGTAGAAACGAAACAGTTTTGGTGGCAATATTATTTATGTTTTTAATTATTAGGTACGCTTTCTAACAAATGCAAATCTTATATTTTACACTAAACCGAAAAATAACTTTTGTTAAGAGTGTAATTGCTATGTCGCAAGTTGGTCAAAAATTAAATATGTACGTATATGAATTTTTTAGGAACATTTTGCCACCAGTTTTTTAATTGAATGCTTACTCTCTAAAAATACTTTATTTCCTACCTATAGCCAAATAT
>NW_027114568.1:556878-564832 GCF_000696795.3 Halyomorpha halys
TCGTATGACCTATTCTCAATCTGGCAATAGCTACCTCCTCCCTGCGATTGGAACGTAGTTTTCGAACAAGTTACTTTATTAATAAATTTGAATTATATACATGATCTGTAAAGTTTTGAGAAAATCTTAAAAATAACCATATCCCACGAAGGTCTTGACGACACAAACAGAACCACCACATTCGTAACCGGTTATGTTGATAGGTAGTTATTACATACCGAAAACGTTCCATTTTAGACTTGAATACTAATCAATATTTTGTTCAAAATTTTCTTCTTGTTTATATAAATCTTTTTTCTCATATTCTTTTTTGTGAATTGAAAACTATTTTAAATAATGCATGAAGTATGTGCAATCTCAAGTATCCAGTATATAATATGTTTGTTGAGTATTTCAAATCAATATTCGTGCTTGAAGGCTGTTTATGCGCAGTAATATGTTAGAGCTGCGGCAGACGATGATATCTGATAAGGGATAGTATAGTATAAGTGATGTCATCAGCATCCTATCGAAGTAATGCCCTTATCGGTAATAGCAACGCCATCATAAACAATTATACTGCGATTCCACAGCTGTTATTCAAATTTCTTTACCAATCCCAATCTAATGTTGAACGCAAAAGGATCATTAAATAATTACTTGTTTTTTTTCCACTCTGAAATTTCAAAAGTAGTGCTATTGCAATATAATGTTTATAGTTATTTATTACAAACCATAAGGGCTTATACTACCCACATTTGTGGACATGCTTTAAAAACTTTATTGCAATTCGAAAAATAATTCTAAAAATTACAAAGTCAGGTAAAGCTATTATATATATATTTTTAAATTTATTTATTGTAATTTAAAACTGTACAAAAAATTATACGATAAGTAAATTGGATGAATATTTTAAACACCTGAGAACCTTGAGAAGGTTTTAAACACTTGGAAACCTTGAGAAGGAACCACCCAATAGTGGTACTTCAAACATTAATTTAAATTAGAAGGTCCCGTGGGTATCGTCTTTTCTGACACATCGGAGGATTATCAGGGAGTGTTAAGGATGAAAGATAAAGAACTGACGGATTAGGATGGGTAAGGAGTTTGGAATGAAAAGACGCATATCAATTTCGGGCCATTTCTGCAACGAAAGGGATGTTAAGGTCTTTTTGGGTGAGCTTATTTGTGATGTAATAAGGGACATTAAGGATTTTACGGAGGATATTGGATTGTAAGGATTGGATACGGGTGGAATTTGATGGTTTGGTAGAGCACCAAAGCTCAATTCCGTATGTCCAAAATGGTCAGATTATCATAGCAAATAATAATTTTTTGTAGTGAATAGAAAGTTTAGATCGTTTGTCAAGTAGGTGTTGTTTAAATATAAATTTTTGATATCAATGAGAAATCACAAACTATACAATATCCAAAGGTTCGATGAGTCTTATGTATAATTAGTCTTCCAGTGGATGATTGTTCAACTTCTGCGTTAGTGGATCCAGAACGAGGACGCTCACTCTCCATACAGAAAGTAAAAATTTTAATTTTTGAAAAATATTATATTACATACTTCATATTTTTATCTTAAGCAAAGAAAAATTGGTTTTCTTTCTAAATAGAACCAAGAGAGAATCCAGCATGACCCTGACAAATAGTTCAATAATATCACTAATTTTATAATTTTTACTTAGTTTTGTTGTTATATTTTATTGAAAAGGAAATTTTTAATTTCCTTAGTCCCAAAATAAAACTTAAAATAATCATTTTCCTCTAAACTCCGGAAAAACAGTTTTTCTCTCTAGATTAAAAATTGCACATTAACCGTCGTTTAGGTGCCATGAAAAAGAGTAGGATTCTTATCCTCATTGTTCTTGGTAAAAAAACATGGGGAAGATGTACAAAGTATTGAGCCTTATAAAGGGTTCTTATTTAAGTTTTTAAAGTATTTCTGGATTTTTTAAATTTCTTAATCTGGATTCGTTAATTGTATAGTAACCGATAGAATAACCATTCTGCATTTCAAAAATGGTCAGAAAGAAGGTTATTAAAAAAAACTTCGTTTGTTTTAGCTTATGAGTGGGAAATATAATGTTAATAGTAGTACGAGTTGCTAGCCTACATTCTACGCCACAACCCCTGATGAAGACCTGAAACTCAGGTCGAAACGTCGGCATAAAATAAATAAATATGGTTTTGTTTATTTATGTTGTTCTTTGCTGACCGCGCCCCCGACAAACTTCTCCAGTCTTTAATAGTAGTAGTAGAAAAGAGAATTCAAATTCATGAAAATCATTTCCATCGTCAAATAAAGAGAATCGACATCCTCCTTTGGAGCATTGGAGTTATTGCATCGCATACTACCACCTGACCCTTCAAAAAATAATTACTACTTCTGGGAAGTAGTTCACAATTTGAGAATAGAACGGATTCTTGGGCAATGAAAAGGCTCAATGAAGTCACAAGTGGGTTAGCTCCACTAGGAACCTCTCCACAGTGGCTAGTACAGTATCTCTTAGGGCCTACAGTTCCATTCATCCAACACACATAGCTTTTCAACTTTTTCAAACCCTTATCCATCGAAACAGGCTTGCTCAACCAATGTAGGCTACCAATTCTGTAACCATAATCATCTATAGTTTTCCAATATTCCAAGAAATTGTTTTTAGTTTTTATGTCACGTCCAGATATTTTATCATATAAAAAAATACGATGCTGAGCAGTAGGTAAATTGAGCAGTTTAGGCAAAGTGTAATAAGCTCAAGCCCAGAGCCCACATAAAGTTATGGACCTGATCCCAGTTAAACTGGTTACTAAGTGACCTCGTTAAAATCTATAGTTTCAGTCCAGTTTGAGACTACTTCCACCTCAGGTTTTAATTATCAATCAAATTAGAATATAATAACGTAGACGTATTTTTTTTCTTTAATATACTTACAGTTTATACTCTTAAAAATTGTCTATTACTTCTTTTCCTAATTCTGTTGATATGATTTTTCTTTTAAATAATGAATTAATATTTTTTAAACGTGAATTAGTTGTTAAAGCGCAATATCTTGGTAATTTTAATAAACTTGCCTTAGGGTATACAATTTTGTGTTTGGTTTTTTTACCTCCTTTGTCGCATTCATATAAGTGTATGCCATTCGTCAATAAAGGATTAGTTATTTTTTTTAACTAAAACAAAATAATTGAAAAAAAACAGATAAAATAATTTTGAAATTATTATTGTTTTTAAAATATAACAAATAATTTCTTTTGGATGTTGATGGTAAGTGAAATTTTATCGAAACTTACTTCTGTATAGATAGATATACGGGGAGAGAGTTAAAAATATTTATTACATAATGTGCAAATTACCAAACAATTCAGGGGTATATCAATAAAGTAAAATGTAACAAAAAGAAATCCTAAATTTCACACAGGAAATATAAAGTAATTATTTTTAAAAAATGCATCAATTCATTTTGTTCGTTCTCTTAAACCATCCAAGTGCCATTGGCTAAGACTGCTATCAGTGTTCGGAAGAAAACAAGAAGTTTTTTTTTTTCAGACGCATGAAAAGCTCCTACATATTTTCCCGAAGGAGAGGGGGGAGGCTAAACCGCTTCGACTGGGCAAACACTCGCCGAATGGTAGGAACGAACATCCAATTTGCGTAATCCTGTTAGGACCTTTGTCGAGGCCTGAACAAATACACGGGTCTCGCCCCTCGCTGACTCCTGACCGGACCGCGACCAAAACCCGATTGTCGTTATATACTGCCTTCGGAAAATGCTTACATAAGGAATAGGGGTAGCTTCAAGTCTCCTTATTTCCGGCCTATGAGGGGTCTGGATCCTTTTTTTCCCCAAAAAACACAGAGAAACATCAAACGAGGAGCACTAAGATTGGCAGAGAAACGTGACGTGACTTTAACAAGTATAAACTACAAATGAACCCTATTGCTCAACAAAACCATGATAAACTTGCCCAAAATTATATTTGATTTTAAAGAAATAATTAAAAGATAAAAATAGGATCTGAAAACAATTAATTTTATACCTACTACGAAAATTGTACTGTATCGGATAAGAAATGATCACAACGGCGCTAGGCTGAAACCATTGAAATGAGTGCAAAACAACATAAATAATGGTATTATATTATAGCTGTGTTTTTCTTTTTTTAAGGCCGATTTTTGTCTTTCTTTTCTCATTTATTATGTAACGCTCTCGTGTTTTCTTCTTATATAATCTTGTTATGCAGTTTCTTCATTAAAATACATCGATGTATCGGCATTATAAAATTAGCACTAAACAAGAGGTTGAGTGTTCGTATATTATTTAATCCTTACCTAAAAGTTGTTATCATCATTTGTACTTAGTAACTTTGAATTAAATATATGAACAAAAAAATAAAATTAGATTTTTAACAATTGAAAACATTGTAGAAACCATGTTATGATTTATGTTCTCATACAATTAGGAAAAGAATGTTTGACAATTTAAAGGTAACTATAGTTTTAGTAAAATATCTATTCAACACAGGATAGTGACAAATATATCACCATCAGCGTTCCTTTTCCTAAATATTTCAGGAAATATTTTTTTCCTGAACATATAATTTAGTTTTTGAAGATTTTTTTTTAATATCATAATGTGAGCTGTATATACAATAAATTTAGTAAATGTGCTGTATGTTTATAAAGGAGTGACACAGGCGTGTAGATTAACTACCCAGTAGCACTCTAATAACGTTTTTACTTTAGAAGGTCTCGAGGCCACCTTCTTTGATTATTTTTAATATTTTTTTAAATTTATTTAATGTGATTTACAACTGTACATATAATAAATACAATAAGTAAATATGATGTATGTTTCATTTACACTTGAAAATCTAGGGAAGGAACCGCCCATTGGTGGTACTTCAAGCATTAATTTAAATGACAAAGTCCCGTGGCGATCTTCTTTTCAGACGCATCGGAGGATTAACAGGGATTGTTAAGGGTAAGAGATTAAGAATTAATGGGTTAGGATGGGTAAGGAGTTTGGAATGAAAAGACGCTTATCTGTTTTGGGCCAAATCAGCAACGAATAGGATGTTAAGGTCTTTGGATTGGATGCGGGAGGACTTTGATGGTTTGGTAGAGCCCCAGAGCTCAATTCCATGTTCAAACTGGTCTTATTATCCTAGTGTATAACAAGTTATTGTGGTGAATGGGAAGTTTAGAGCGTTTGTCAAGTAGGTGTCATAGCAATCGAAATCTACGAGCAGTTTCTTGAAAGTTTCAGTCTTGTATGTGGATTCCATGTAAGTCTCTTGTTAATATTTTAATTTGTTATTTTTCATTAATGGTTTTTGAATTATTTTTGAAAATCATATTTCAATCGAGTCTTACCAACCACACAAAACCGGAATCTTGGTCAGATGTTCCATATTTTAATCAAACTATATGTTTAAAGCGGCATTTACATACCTCTATTTTAGGAAATAATTATTTCCCTCTTAGTAGTCAATACTTTACGTTCAATACAATACTTTATGAGCATCATCATAAAAAGTATATTATTTAAACACAGTTACAGAAGACTCAGGATCATTCTGACGATATTGCAATTAAAATTTGCATATAATTTATCATCTCTAACAGAAATAATATTTACCAAAATTATGTCAAAAGTAGAAGAGTTTTCTTATTCTGTGTCTAGTAAAAATTGTATGTCATAAATTAAAATTTAACGACGTGTAGGAGGATTTAAATATTGCTACGGACAAAGGAAATGGAAAGAAAACAAAAGATACAAGACCTATTTAAATTTTTCAGAGTGCTTTCCAAGATGGGACCTTAACAGGTAGGGACTTGCCAATCGGAGCTAGGCCGCCATCTAATTGCAAATGAAGCAGAATTAAATCTGTGTTTGTATTCAAGAAGTGTATAATGAGGGGTAGTTGTGGCGCCCTCCAATTGAATTACCTGTTGGTCCTCTGGTCTATCTCAAACCGTCGGCCAAATTGCTATTTTAATGGCAAGATCAATTCGATATAAATTATCTCACTGTCTGTTGCAGTCGACTGTGCAAGAGGACATGAGTGGTGCGTTAGTACTGATGAGCACCAAATGTATACTCGTTACTATATAGGAAAAGTATACTATTACAGTATAGTACAGGTATCTAATCGAAACTAGCAAAAACTCAAGGTGAATCATCCATGATGATAAATTGATGCATCCCAAATGTTTCATTAAAAATAATTTAGTATTTTAGTATAGTAGGTACTCGGAAAGATGCGGAAAAACATTGCTTTGTTAAATTAAGTTAATTTTTTTATTTTTCAGCGAATAATTAAGACAAACACATAAGGATTTTACAATATTCTTTTTTAAATTTATTGATATATAATATAATGAACAGTTGTCAATAGCAATAAATAAATATTAAAAAAAAATTTATTGAAATGATCTTACTTCCTATTCTACTAACTTTTAATGTCATTATTGAAGTAATGAATAATTACCAATCAAAACAAAAAAGTTGTAATCTGATCTAATAGTAAGGTGAAGTGAAATAAATCGACACAAAAAAGTTTCTCAGTACTGCAGAACCTGTTTTTGTAGGTCTCCGCTTGACCGTTTCCAATAATTCAATAAATAAATGTAATCCTGTGAAAACACTAATTTCTGCCTGTCAATATAAATGACTTAGATTTAAAAAAACACTTAGCAGGTAATAATTGTCTGCATATCTGGATTCGACCATTGATCTAAGAAATTTTTTTTTTTAATTTGCCTAATAAGTTTAAACATAAAGAGATATATACATATACATTTCTAGCCCACGTTCTGAGCTGTTCAATTGTGTCCTTATACATTATTTAAAAGATAACTCTGGGATTCTGACAAACCCAGATCATGTTAACTTGGGGTTAGCGAGTTCCTATGTATAGATGGCCTTCTATGGATGCCCAGTAAGACTTCTTCGTATAGCGACCTATGATCCAGTGGTTGCGGAGGTCACGGCGTGCGGGGATGCCCACCTGCTCCTCAGGACTGTCACGAGCAAATTACTTTTGCATAATCTAGTCTAACCTTTAGAATAATTTTCTTTGTCGTGACTAACGGAAGATTCTGAGCTGTTTCACGTTTTCTACAGCTCGGCGACTCCTTCCAGTCTTGGCATTTACCGGTTAGCGTGGAGCTAGTCCAGAGAACGTTGGTTATCTGGACGAAACACAATGTTTACGAGTGAGGAATTGGTATTTGGATCGGAAGCAATGTCCCTCAAATGATGCCAGAGCGACCCGACCCAATATATTCAAAGGTATTGGAACACGTGGCGGGTAAACCTCGAGGAAATTTCTACATGACAAAATTAAAACCACAGAAAGTGAAGCTTTAAAATCCACCATGGCTGGTGTATAGAACAATTGTATTGCCAACAAATAATACATTACAAAAGAAATGCTACAAATTCTAAAATCATAAGTCACCATAAATACGATTCTTAAACCAGATTATTAATCAAAATTAACTTACTTAGGAAAAAGTACAAGAGTGATCAATATTGAAAGCCTTCAAAGTCACTAACCTGGAACAAAATTTATAAATAAATGTAATATTCAGGAAAAATATGTGAATTCATATGAATTTTAAGGAATAATTTATCAAGGAATAAATTTGATTCTAATTCTAATTTCCAAACTACTGAAAAAAAATAAGTAAGTTGAACTTTAAGGATTATAAATTATATAAATAATTTTTCACTATTTACTAACACAAAAGTGCTATTATGATAACATCCAGCAGAGCCAAATATCCCTGATTAAGTTTGATAGAATTAAACTAATTGGTATCAATGATTATTCAAGTAAAACTAATAACCAATATGTTGTATTCATTCTTTTTACAGAACCTTAAACAAAATGGGCGAATTACAGAATAGAATATTATGATTTTTTTTTTCTATTTTATAGAAAAATTATATATTATAGTTAT
>NW_027114568.1:569584-601178 GCF_000696795.3 Halyomorpha halys
ATTAATTGATTTGACAAAGACGTAAAAAAATCAAATTATTTATATATTATAAAGGAAAGGGTAGAAAAAAATTGTTGTTTATCATGTGATACAATGTAATGTAATGTATATTTGTCCGATCATGGATTGATTGGTATGATGTGTATAATAGCAACCCAATGTATTTGAGAAGCATGGATAAATAAAGAATTTCTCTTGACTCCTACATATTTGTTTTCTTTAGATAATTAAATATTTCCAGAATGTGAGGCAATTTTTCATTAAAAAAAAGAAAAAGGCCTTTAAATATTTAGGCAAATGCCTGCAATAAGTCACAATATCTTTAACAGTTTGTGGTATTCTTTGGTTAGTCGAATATGCCCAATTTGTAGTCTGATCAGTATTACTTCTTATCGTTTGCAGCTTTGGGTTGATTTCTTCCATCGATGTATAGTACTACGAGGGTACGTCAATATTTATCCCCACTTTGGTTATATTTTGTGTATGTTTGTAGCACAATCGTTTTGCGTTGATGAGCACATGCTTTGTTAATTTGTTGTTATGTCTATGCATGTTTCAAGCTGCTAGGTTAGTTTGGTTATCGATGTCGTGCAGTTAATCGTGGCTGTTCCACTTTCTATTTGCACGTTTAGTGATCCGTTTTTTATAGCCGGAAGGCGTATCAGGTGTATATCATCTAAATTCATCGAAGACTTTTGGTACAGTACGGAGAAAGTGTTTTACCAGAAGGGAGTCTACGAACGCATGGAAAAATTCAAAAATGGTCGCAGAAGTGTAACGCGCGATGAAGGAACCGGACGACCGTTTATCGCCATATTCACAAATGAAGAAAACAATGTGCCACTATTGACGAAGTGGCACATCGTCTGCAGATTAGTTCTGCCTACAAAATCATCGACAACAGACTTGAGTTTCATAAATTTTGTGTAAGATGAGTCCCAAAATAACTCACACAGTTGCATAAACAAACACGCTTGGACATCTGGCAAAAACATTTGGATTGCTATGGTAACGAACGGGACAACTTCTTAGACGAAACATGGATCCATCATTACGAGCTGGAGAGTAAACGACAGAGTCTGGAATGGAAACATCCAAATTCGCAGTACAAGAAAAAGTTCAAGGCCCAACCGGCCGCTGGTAAACTAATGCTTACAGCTTTCAGCACTACTTAGTACTTTCACTACTTACTTTTTATTCCCTCTAATATTAAAATGTTTATTAAGTATAAGAAGTTTATAATTATGATTGTTTGTACCTGTGTAATTTGTTTTAATTATTTTTATATCAATCTTTTTTATTTAGGTAAACTAAAAACTAATACATCAAGTACGAGAGATGCTGCCAAGTGAAAAAATGGCTGAAAGTAATGTACTGAAGAAACCAGATCAAAATTTCATTATGAAAAATTTTCCGATTATATATGTATCAAAACAATGGTTTGAAGTCACTTCTTCTGTTTCTACTTTACCCACTGGAAATGACCAGCTACAGTAAAAGCTAAACCAGGTGGTTGAAGAATACTTAATTTTTATAGAATTAATAAAATCTAGTTTATTTTCATTAGCTATTTTAGAATATACATTGCAAGAATTTAAATTATTCAAAACTGTATATTTGAACAAACGAATTCCATATATTATTTTATGATATTCGTAGATTTCCCATATTAAAATAATAGCTAATAAAATGATATTTTTCTTATTTGTTCAGATAATTTCATCACCTATCACATTGTCTTTTATGCAATATATGAAAAATGTGTACGTTTTGAATTATGCGGGAATAATTTTTAATTTTTATCATAATTTTATATCTACTGCCTAAATCCAAAATTTCAATAGCCTCTTTTCACAAGAGGTCAATTCAGTTAGAAACCAACTATGACAAAGACCGAACCCACAGGCTGGGCTACTGAACCAATCGTCGACAATTAACCACAATTAGACTAAGAGAGAAGTGACGTCACAGTATTTGCCTTTCTCTCAGACCTAATCAGTCCACTTTATAGTGGTAGGATACGAGAGAACACTCACTACAGTCGATTTGAACCTAATCTGCAGCAATAAATATACTATTTTAAGTAAATTTTAGTGTAGAATTTTATCCGTAGCCAATATTATAATTGCGCTGAGCTTGCACATATCAATGCTGCCTAAAACCAACGATTTATTTTTTTAGATTCCTATTGTACAATTTTTGTTTGGAGGGGAGGGTTTCTGTTTAAATCAGAATAGCTGAAGAGTGGGATACCTGCACAACTAACTCCAAGGACCCCGGTTCGAGTCTGGCAGTTGCATATAATTTTCATCTTCCGAGTTTGTCTAAAGTTTCTGTAAAGAAGGCATTAACTAATTTATTAGTTGGAATACGTTCAGTGTATCCGATACAAATTTAAAATTTTGGTAGATAGTGAATGGCTCTGAGAATTCATGAACTTATTTAGCACCTTGATTATCACTATGCAATTTATTTTATTATTGTTAATAACTTTAGGGTTGAAAGGAAAAATGTCTAAATAAATAAAATTGTTTCACATATAACAAATCAAATAGTCCGAGCGTACGTGAATATCACTTTTCACTTTTAATTTAAACACAGAGTTGGTGGAAAGTTATAAATCTCTCATGAAACAATTACACCTTCAACGGGATGGTCGGTTTCACATATCAGTGAGACCGTATCGTTTCCTGAGAATCATATGAGGTTTGTAAACCCCTCGTCGCAATTGTACAAAGTTTAACTGTTGAGCAGTTAATTAAATTTCCCCATTATCTGTTAGTATTTCTCTAACGGGAAAGGTTTTGTCCGTTCTCTGAGCACTGAGCTTTTCGCTGGCCCCACTCTGGCAACATGCCTCCCGCCTCCAGTGTAATCGAATTGGGGAGATCTTCAAACGATATCAAAACAAATAAACGACGGCGAATATTCAATCTCCCTTCAGAACCCCTCTACCCCGCTCCACCCACCATCCCTCCTCCTTGGGCTACTTCGGGTAATTCACTTTTCTCTGAATTATAGCCGCAACACGCTCCGATCCATCTTATTAATTTTCGCCAGCGGTGAACAAAAGGGTATTGCTTTTATTGGAAAAAGAGATAATTATATTTTTTAAGAATCATCTTCCTTGATGTAGTAAAACAATTTTGTCTTAGTTAAATTTCCATGGTTATTTAGAAAGGAGAGCGAAAAAAAAAAAAACTATAACTATGACATTGTTGAAAATTTAAAACAACTCAGACAGTCACTTAAATATCTGTAAAACTTTCTTAGATAAATCCGTTATTCTTTTAGGCTTTAAGAAAAATTCAACTTTTTGTAATTAATTGTTGATTAAATCTAAAATAAAAATAGAAAATAATAGTCTATAAAAAAAAAATTATAATTCCATTGAAAGAATCGCCTAATTTTCTTGACATAGGGTTTGGAACACTGAACGTATTCCAACTAATAAATTAGTTTGTGCCTTCTTTCTGGCTCAGAAACTTAAAACGTTTCGTTATGGGTGTCAAACTTGACAGCTCTTTTTGAACAGGAGGAAAACACCACAGTCTTCGAAAAAAAATTATCGAGGAGAATACTGTAATTAGGCCGAAGAGGAAATGTACACTGGAAAAACTAGAAGGCTATACAACGCAATTGTGGAGTTCGCAGCCCTGTACATATCACTGAAGTAAAGCAGAACCCCGCTTAACCGACTGTAGGAAAAAAATGAATGAATAAAGATCTGAAATAATTATCATTATCCGTTATACTTATATTATCCACCCCTATAACATAAAAAGAACTTTTTAAAAATCACGAATAAAATTCGTGACTGTTTCGTTGGGTGTCTTATTTATTGCAAACCTATTCAATTTATTTTTTTATTTCTGACATTCCAGCTTTTATTGTCGAACAAATACACACTAACATCCAAGTGTTTTGTTACAATTAGTTCACATTGTATTATTAGAAAGTTTGTGTAGTCAACATGTTTGAAGCAGTCATGACGAAATGTGAAGGCACAAATAGGAACACTTTTTCTGCTTTGGATTATTGTTTAGATACAAGAGTTAAATAGTATTTTTAAAAAATCTATATATGTTTTCCCGGTTAAACAGATGATTTCTCTGTACTAACAAGGACAGATGTGCAGGTTTCTACTATTATCGCAAATACATGGTCATAAAATTATTTTCATAATCTATTGAAACTATAATATGATAAATACGTGCGTGCGCGTGTGTGTGTGCTTAACAAAATAGCAAGTCATTAGTCTATTTATTTTTTAATGTGATCATAATATTTTTAATTTTACTTTCTTATACATTTATTTTGTATGTTTTACTGTACCTTATTATTATTAATTATTGGAGAAGTTTGTTGGGGGTAATCTACGGTCAACTATCTACACCTCCTTATTATTATTATTATTGGCGCGACAGAGCGTGGAGGCCCAAGGCCTCGGAAAATGTATTTAGGAAATACGTCGCGCGTTTCATGACGTGGTTTTCAATGGGTGGGTTCGTCGTGAGTGCCGCCCATTGGCTAACGGGCCTCACAAGTTATTAAAGTGAGATCTCGAAAATTCGTATCCTAATATTATTTTTAATGTATCCTAAAAGGAATAATTTTTAAAAATTAGTATAAATAATTTGTGAGATAGTGACTTTATAATTACTATATAAATATTATAATATGTGTTTAATATTTTGATGTAACTAAATGAATATTCGCCGTACTTCTGGTCAGAAATTGAAAGTATCTAAGGGACTGAAAATATCTCCAATTTCAAGAATTCAGGTCACCATTGGACGATGTGCTTTTGTAAGCCGGCCATACATCGGAGACCCCCTCTTTGCTGACAGGATGCTTTTACTTTCTTCAAAGGAAATCTACAGGAAATGACCCTTGGTTATTTTCATTAGTGCTTTCTCAGCAATGTTTTCCTTTTTTTCAATAACGAAAGAAACTCAATTTCGTGGTATCATAATATATCACTCTAATGACTAACATTATAATTTTTTTAAAAAACTCATGAATTTAAAAATTATGAATATATTTAATGGAAAAGTATATACCCAGATTTTAGATCAACAAATAGCCAATTATTTATGATAGAATTCTTATAAATCCCATGTATATTTAAATTATAAAATAAAACTGTGATACATTGTAAAATTTAATATCTATATTCCTTTGATATTTATATATAAAGAACAAGTCGTCCCATTGATTTTATTGGACTTACAAGGCACCAAAATTATTTCATAGAAGTAATACAAATAAAACTAAAAAATATTTGAATATCATTTCATCTGACATTGATCAACAAAAAATATTATATAAAAATTGATAAATGTGACTAAAATTCATAGTATAAACATTTATATTAAAACTTGCTGAAAAGTGGAATTTATTTTGATATATAGCCCACATATTAATAACTTTCTGAAATATATAGTACTATCCTCCAAAGAGATCGCAGACTTACCTACGCCAGTGTTCCACATTACTGCTGTTTTTTTCTTATTTCAAGTGTAAATTATTATGTTCTTCGAATTCTACAGAAAAGTCTAACGAAACTGAGTCAAAACACAACCGAAATGCTTCAAATGAGAAAATTATAAGGTATATAGTAATTTTTGTAGGAGCCAGAGTACAGCATTGTTGGATAGAGGAAGATTATGTAATTTGGTAAGCATGATGTTATAATCTCCAGTGTCTAATGGTTTAGAGAAATCTAAAAGGATTAGTATTGTTAAGTGTCTGGTTTAAGTTTGGAAGCCTGGATTTATTTTAATTTTAAGAATTTTTAAATTTTCTATTGATATTACTTATAAATAGACATGAAAAGATCCTTAAAGTAATACCGATAGTACAGATCTTAATGTAGATTTAGTTATATAGAAAATTGAAACAATTGCGCACACACACACACACACACACACACACACACACACACACACACACACACACACACACACACACTCACACACACTCAGGGATAAGAATCATAAAGCAATGTTCTTTCGAAATACTCTTTTCCTCTAATCATTATACACCATAATGACAAGAATAATTAAAAATGTTTAAATATTGTAATCTAAAGCGATTATTTTATTCCCTCTTTAGATAAAGTTTAAAACTAAGATAATACATCAATTCATACACATACACACATGTAACCTTACATACCGGGATAATTACTGGCACGTCAGTGATAAATCTGCTTCGAAGTCATTGCTCGTGATGATGAAAAAAAAATGACTAAAACGCAGCCACTATCAATTTGTAACCAGCTACCCTTTGACAGAGATTCCTTTGTTATCACGATGAAGGAAAGAATCGAATTACTAGGATCAGCAGAAGAAAGGGTAACACTACCGATGAAGTTTATTACTAATGTATAAGACGCTTCAAGGACAAGGACTTCTAGGAGAAATTGGCAAATGACAGTGTATTGGTGGAGGAAGGAGATCGCTGTCCTCCGATGAACTTGTCTTCATACCAGAATATTAGCCCAGCGAGCGAGAGTTTGTTTACTTTATAAGGCTCGAAAATAGGATCATAAACAAGTTGAAAGGAACCTAGTCAAGGCAATAAAAGAAAGTAAACTTAACTGCTGAAAAGAGCTGTGTGAGGAGGACAATGATGATACGTCGGGAAGGCTCTATAAGAATGTTATGAGCAAACTGAAAAGTTGTCGCCTCCCGAGCTCTTCTTATTTGTTAAAAAAAATAGTCACAGTGCTATTTTCAATACGCTTGGAAGTATTCGTTGACAATATAGTGATACCCGATCTGTAGCTAGTGCAAAAAATCACAGAGGAGAAATTGGACATGGCAAACAGGAAAATAGCGGACTCCAAGGTTTCCAAGGTCCGGCTAGTATCCCAAACGTTGCATTGAAAGCGGCTATTAGGTCAAAGCCAGAACTCTTCATGGAATGTCTAAAACCCCTGTCTCAGTGAAGGAGTATTTTCAACACAGTGGAAGAAGCAAAGCCTTGTGCTCCTACCAAAGGGTAAGGTTTTCGGAAGGGCAGATCGACAATCCATACCATTGATTTGCCAACAGAGCTGCACGGGAAGCAATTGCAGGAAAGAGGTGGAGATGAGGAGGTAAGTAGTACTGCGCCATAATAACGCTGGACGTTAGTAATGCTTTTAATATGCTCAGTAGGACTGTGTCAAGGCTGGATTGAAAAGGAAGGAAGTCCCACAATTCCTCATAAGGATTATTAAGAGATATTTCACGGATAGAATCTTGAGGTATGATACAGAAGCTAGATTGAAAAGTTACAAGATCTCGGGTGGCGTTCCTCTGGATTCTGTTTTAGGGCCATTGTTGTGGAACATGGTCCTCAGGCTACCCCTGCCGGAAGAAACTGCTACGCTCGGCTTTGCGGCGATTTAGTAATCATCTAGAGTTAGTGAGAAACTCTTGGAAGAGATATGTTTCAATGCGAATCAGACAGTCGTCGCCATTCGTGAATGGCATTTAGCCGTAGGTCACCAGCATATGGACCATAAAACTGAGGCAGTGCAGATAATCAGTAGAAAACTGAGAGAGATTATCAGCCTCACCATCGAGGAGTTCGATATCATATCATATCTAACAGATTTCTGGGTGCCGATTGACCGGATGTTCCGAAAGAAGTAAAACGAGCCGGATGCTCACTGGGCTCAGTTAGCAAAATAAGAGAGAATCCAGACACTTGAAAGATGGTAGAGACGCTGAGAAGCCTCGTCGTCTGGAGTTACTTCAGGGGCTACTCAATCCGCTTCAAAAATGTAGACGGATCACAGTGCCCGTTAGAGCGTGGAACAATGGAACCTTCGGTTTTTCCATTGTCTAAGCTTTCCTCAAAAAAAGAAAGTGCTGGACATGAGACTTGGCAGAAAATCAGTACCGGAAAACTTAATTGCCTTGATGATGAATAGGCAGGAAAATAGGAGTACTGTAGCAGACTAAGCAGCACAAAGGAGTAGAAGACTCAGAGTACATGAGCGAGAAAGAAGAAGCCAAGCAATGGTCTAGCTTAAATAAAACGAACAATGAAGCCCTTCTGCCCCGTGAAGTAATGCTTGAAAGCAGTTCAGCAGCGTAAAGTAGAATTAGGAGGATGTTTTAGTAATCTCATATTATTGTGTAACTTCGTTATGAAGGATTTGTCACCAACTCCCCCCCCCCTAATAAAAAAAACAAAACAATCTGAAATCGTCCACATGTTAAGAAAAATATTTGTTATCAAATACAAAAATACAAATGTATAATTTCAAAAACCAATGAACAACATGGTACGGAACTAGCAATAATCCTCATATAAACTGAAAGGATATATTTTTAACTTCAGGAAATTATTTCAAAAAAATAATTTATGACAAATATTCCGGATAGTTCGTTGAATTTTCTGGATTCAATCTAAATGTAGAAGATAAAGAAGGAGTTAGATGGTATTTATATTTTTTTTAGTGGGCTACTCTCTCACATTCGGCATTTATTGGATTCAGTTTATTAATACAGTTGTGAATCAATAAGAAAAAAAAAACACCTTGGACATATATTATCCTTAATCTTTGTTAACAAGTAATTTAAATGTGGTTATTGGACAATCAGAAAAACGAAACTCAATTTCTTAGTTCAATACCTAACTACTGTGGCGATATAAATATACAGCGATTTCAATAGATGAGCAAACAGGAAAGAAACTACGGACTATAAAAGCAACACACCTATGCTTTGAGAAGCCCGCGGCAGCAAAATAGGCTCTTCAGGCCCTTTTGCAATCTATGGCCAGTTGAGGCCCTGAACATTAGGACTCCCACAGGCCACAGATACGAGTTTACAAATTAATTTTTTTCCTCGGAGGAGCCGCCGGTCTCGGGTAATTGACTATGTGACTAATGGATTGGACACGGCAGTTACAATTAGTACACAGCCTCCTTACAGATGTTTCAAGCGTTTCCTCTTGATCGTGACGTTCTGACCCGACGCCCGCATCCTGTATAACCGCAACCAACCACCAAATGACTCATGGCAATTAGATACCAGTTTCTATATATATGACTGACTATGATTACTTTCTTCGACAACGCCTGAAATTATGTTATACAACATCAAAACTAATTTTTAAAGCGGAAGGAACTACCAGTACAACTGAAAAAATTATTTTTATGTATATAGTTTGTATATTGAGGCTTTACAGAAGGCATTCGGCTTTATAGTATCGAAACAAACTATAGGAATGGAATAGTAATCTTATAATATAAAGTAATCGTAACAATGATTAGGCCTATGAAGTTGAAATATTTAATTTCAAACTTTCTTCTAAATTTCGATCTAAGAAGTCTTGAATTTTTGGAGTGTGTAGAAAACTATGTTAATGTATGCTTAAGAAAAGATGATATTTTATAAAATTGATATAACACCTCCTTTTTATCATCCTGCATAACCTCTCATCTTTTCATCAAAATTGGATTAACGGAAGCTGCAGACTGGCACGGAACCAAATTTTTATCTTGACGTCTGAAACGTACAAACGTCTACAAATTTGTCACAAAAGGTTAAATCCCAAATATGCAACTGTGGAGATAGATTCATTGGAACAAGTTAGCCTAAATTGGAGGCCGATCCTATGTCGATTTTTTGACAAAAATCGAAGTTAATTTGGACAATGCACACATTTGAGCATAGTCAACAGATAAATATAAGAGATTTCCTGGTTTTATATATAAGAATTCCCCAACCTTCGAAATGAATAATTAACTATATATCATTTTTAAATATTTAAATTAACAAGTAAAAAAAAAACTATATAAAGGAGTATTGGTTAGTTCGTTACTTTTTAAAATCAAAATAGTTTAAAGCCCATTCAAGTAAACTGCTCAACTCATTTATCCACACATATCATTTTTTGTCATTTTCTTTCATTTCCAAGCACTCGTTGGCATTATTCCTATCAGCATTATCATTGAATTACATTATGTTTGTGTACTTATTCTTTTCTTTTATCTGTTACTCATGTTTTTTTAATAAAACGGATAGTAATAATTAAATCATGTTTTGTGTATACAGTTGGTTCCACATCCATTTTAGGTTAGTAATTATAATTTTTAACAATTATCTATAACTTATTTAATTGTGAAACATTTTTAAATTGTTGATTAAGATTAAAAACTAAAATGAACCTTAACTACTCAAAGATAATTTATCATTTACCTAATTCCGTCTGAATCCCCAATATGTATATTTTTGATCATGACGAAGATGCTGAGGAAAATTGTATTAATGGTCTCGCGTTGTAAATATATTTTTTTAATTAGCCCATTTCAGCGCGTAATAAACATGAGATATAATTATGCTAAACAAGAAAGAGATTTTCAAGTGCCTTGACTCAACAGAAACCTGGGCGTTGAAACATTTCAGCATTAGGCCTCAAAGGGCTCCTTGAATATTCAAAAGCCCAGTTTTCATGTCACCATAGCAGTTGTGAATGACATTTAGTTTGTTTATAACTTTGTTTGTCATTAAGTATATAAGGCCTCCGTTATGCAAATCCTGACATACCCACTCCCTTACCTGCAATATACTGCCAATTCCCTCTTTTAACCTCATAATTGTTTCTCATATATTGACCATATGGTAAACATCCATGGCAATATGATGTCAATTATCTTATTGAAAGGAAAAATAGTTGATGTAAAAAAAGTAATATTAAATAAAAAAATTAAAATAATTGACCCAATATTATAAAATAAGATACGAATAGATGGTCAGGGAATCAACACAAATAAGTAAAACTTATGTTATATTATTTGTGTCGATGTTTCGGCCTGAATTCCAAGTCTTCATAAGGGCTAAAATCATAACACGATAGCTACTATCTAATAATGAATTTAATAAATGAAGACGAAAACTAATAATGTGTAATGCATAAGGTGATATAAAAATATTATTATAATAGTAAGAATATGTAGAACAATATAATATTGAGAATATTAGGAAATTAAAAAATTAAGTGGAAGTGGAAAAAAGAAAAATATTAAAAATCCAACCGTATTCTACATAATTAATGAAAAAATCAACTTTCGCTACATCTAATTATATTAATGAAAACTCTTGCAGTAAGAACCTAAATATTAAGAAGTTATAAATATAGTTTTGAGTGAAGGCCATATGACCAATATTAATAACAAATTTTTGCACAACCTTAGGATTATGCTGCAACATGACTATATAGAAAATACCTTGTAATGGGGCGATAGCCCCGGAACGTAGTTAATGAATCCTTAAAATAAAGTAATTTAACCTTTTAATCTAATTATAGTAATTAAAACTCATCCGGTAAGAACCTAAATATTAATTTCTAATAAAATAAAACAAAACAACACAAAAATGAACAAAAGATAATGAGCAAGGAAAAATTAATTTTCATTCATATTTACAATTTTTAAATGATTTTTTTCTGTGTAGCATTCTGATTGGTCCGAAAGTCGAAAAGATAGTAAAATTGGAAATGACCTACGTACTAATGGTTTTGGGAGTGGTGAATGAGAAAAGAAGTTCGTTTAAGTAAATAGGGAGAATGGCAGGGGGGTAGGGATGAACACAGAGTGACACAGCAGGTAAGGTCGAGTCATGAAAGAGGTTTTTCTGAAACAACTTCATACCAGCAGCCATTTGCAAGGAAGGATTGGAACCAATGCATAGCACTGTTGGATAGAATACCTAATCTTCTATCCAACAGTGCTATGCATTGGTTAGAAGAGCACTGTTGGATAGAAGATTAGGTAGTTTGCTAAGTAGCACATTATGGATACCTGTGCCAAATACTTTTAAGAAATTTAAAATGATGAGGATTTTTAGGATGAGGACTTCCTATAGAGATAATCCAGATTAGAGGATTTTTAGGTTTTGGTGTTCGATGGTAGTTTGGAGGCCTTCTCTTGGAGATCTGCTCTCCATAAAATAAAACAAGGCCTCCATGAAAATATAAAACTAAAATTAACAAAATGAAGAATCGTTGTATACTCCTATAGAGAACAATAAGGGATTAGTAGTAAAACTAAATTGAAATGTGCAGAAGTAAATAATGTATATAAGGCATGGTGAATAAATTAAAGAGAGAGCAGGTGACAGATAGAGAGAAAAACAAGAATGATTAATGTAATATCGTTGGCTTTCTTATTTTTAAACGAAAAGAAAATGGTTAAATATGTCTATTTAAGAACTAGCAAGAACTTTGTATGTATTTTATGTATACATTGCATTTAAATGGAAAGCTGAATATGCCCTCCTTACTGATAAAAAAAAACAATCTAATTTACGCACTTAAGTGTAAACACAGGGTACCAAAAAAAGAAATTGATGGTACTTATTAGTTAATTAGTTTATTTATGTCGATCTCAGCTCTGTGGTATTTTAAAACGTAAAATATGAAATGAATAATATTTTTACAAAATATCTCATCTCAGAATTAAAGGAATCGAGATTATTATAATCTTTCTCAAATATTATTTGTTTTCACCTTTCTACAATCGTCCACTGCCATAATTACATTCCCGTTGCTTCGAATACATTCTTTGCAGCTCACTGATGTCATTCCTCTTCACTGACTACATATTGTCAGAATGTAAACCAGAGGTGAATGTCGAAAATGCACATTGACTCGTATGACTGCCTGGAATTCCTAGCTTTTCAACTAATGTGCTACAATAGGCTGCTCTGTTCAATGATTTTAAAAACATCAAAACGAGAGAGTTAATAAAATTCATATCGGTCTAAATCCTATTCCACCTAAAGGTTTAAAAACTATATGCGATTTATATAAATACAAATTTAGATCATATATAAATTCGGTGACTTGCGAAAATTGTACTACAATAAAAAGTATGCACATACCTAAACAAATAAAGCCCACTAAAGCTATTCACCAAAAAATAGTTTTTCTTCTAAACATTTTAATTTATTTAACGAATTTAAGTTAACTACAATACAACTGCTAGTTAAAACACGTTATCTTATGTATCGATGTCTTACTTGATAAAAAGCATAAACGAATCATTTAATAATAAAAAAAATATAATTTGACATTTGTATAAAATAAATGACCGAAAACACGCTCGGTTTTAGCACGGTCTGGAATCCCCTAAAACTAGTGCTCATTGTATAAACGGCGTAAAACTTTCAAAAAGATATTATGTATTAAATATTTATCCTAACCGTTTTATTAGCATTTTATCATTTCACAGCTTCATCAACAAATTTATTTATGTCATTAAGTGAAATGGAACTGAAGCCAAAAAAACAGAAAGCATTTGCAAAAGGTTGGATAGAAGTGGACAAATATCTTATCATTAACCTTTAGATCTCTTATTCACAATTCAAATAAGAAAACAAAATAACCTTTTACTTCGCCTAGATCTAGATAATTGAATATTAATAACTATCATGTTAATAACCATGATAATAACTATTATAGTTACATGTGAAAAACATGGATAACCTTACTTTAGTATATACCATTTTAACAGGTTAGCAAAGCGGAGGCACTAACTCAAATTTTATGCCAAATTTTTAACATGATAATATACTCAGTATTTATTACTAAATGCATAATTAGTTTTTGCAGGAGTTTAGTAACATTTTTAGTACTAACAATGACAATAATTGGTTGTTGAATTATAATTGAAATCGAATTAAACTAAAGTAATTCATAAATCTTTTCAAAATAACCGTTAAAATACAGTTAAAATATAAATCAAATTTTTATTTGCCGAAAATGTTAACTATTGAAAACAGTTTACTTTAGAAACAACTGGGTTGCCTATAATCCATTCAACAGGAGAACTTGGTCAACACAAATCTCAAGATTGAAAGAAGACCGGTCGTTCTAGATGTAGATTGTGGCAGCGACAAATATTGGGACAGTCTCATGGGAGAACCCTGAGGGACGCCGCCCGGGAAATCAAAACAACCTACGAGTCAAATACATAAATATACCACGCATCATACAAGATCCATAGTAAACATACTTAAAGTTGAAATGAAATATAAATACTAAGGCTACTCCTAATACGGGTATAATACAGTAAACTGCACAGTCTCATGTGAATTTTAAATAAGCTTAAGTTAACAACTCTAACTTTTTCGAAATAAAAATAATTCTACTTAATGAAAGAAGATCATCATATAAACGCGAACCAGGCGACAAAAGATCGATAGTTAGGTAAAACTTAACAATAAGTGCAAGAAAACGTGTCCCATAAGTGTTTCAGTTGAACTCTGCAGCCAAACAAATATGGGTAAAATGAAAGAGCCCAGTTTCAGATACAAAAAATGTTTAAAACTGCTTGAAAAAACAATTAACCATTCACTCTGATATAAGAATATTGTATTTAGAGAAAAAACATAATCCAAAGCTGAAACCTCTAAACATTGTCTTGTCGGTTTCATGGGGGTAGCATAAACCTACTTTCCTTCAATGCAAAACTGAAGTAAAAAAAGACATGGTCAATGCTGAGGTTAATAAGAATGTCGTAAATTATAATATAAAATGAAATAGAAAGCAGCCAGTGATTGGCTTCCACTCTTTCCCTTCTCCTCTGCCAAGCCTCTGGAAGACATATAAGTTCCGCTTTTTGGTTTCACTTTTTCTCCCAGTTAACCCTCTTCATTTTACTCCTTTCTCCAAGTGTTAGCTCACGCACTCCCGGCTTTTTTTCATCTAGCTTAGTCTTCTATGGGAATTTAATGATTGCAAAAACAACCATCTTAGAATTGGAATCTTAAAAATGTCACTTTAATACAGGTTTGAGGTAACCTGTATCAAAGTGTCATTTTCCCGTTTGTCACTGATTTATTCGAAGCTTAATGTGCTCAATGGAAAGAACAGATTAATGAACCACTCCAGGAAACAAAACATCTCCATCTGCAATATGAGAAAAGCAACGAATTTAATAAAAGCTTTGTAATTTCAAATGCAGAATCATTTTTGTTACTTTTACAAACTCAATGGTGTCGTAGTGATTGAAAATTTAGTACCTGGCAAATGTTTGATGGCCATTAATAGCAATTCTGCAGACATAAAAGCAGATTTATCATTATCAAAGGAGACTATTCAAATCTTGTAATATTGTTTGTAACTTAATCACCTTAATTTATTTTGTTCAGAGTTTTCAGATTGTCAAATCGTTCAACGTTTCTTCACCAAATTAATTGGAATTAGATAGAGTAGATCTTCTAACGCTCAAAGTGGTTGTGAACCAGATGATGGGAAAGACCAACGGCCAAATTGAGATTATATAGACATTAATGAAGAAGAAATAGAAGAGATTGATGTTAATGTAGAAGTGTACTACTTTTAAGAAGATAATCGTCACCAGCGCGCGTTTCAATTTCAGGTGCAAGTATATGTTTTAAGTGTTCATTCATTAATTATAATTCAATCTATAACCAAACAGTTGTTTCGAATTTTATTAAACCTAATCATGACTAAAGTAACTGTTATTGAACAGTCTCGCCTTATTATGTGTAAAAACAAGCATCTTTACCTTATCTTGATCGCAAATCACAAATTCCGGAAACTTCATGGTTTTTTGGGAATATTTTAAGTTTAGGTTCCCTATAGCTTTAAAAATTACTACTCAGATCCCAAGTGGTAAGTACCATTGGTATATTTTACGATATATATATATATATATATACGATATATAAGATGTAGAAGTGTTTCCTATGATTCATTAAGTAACTATTATTTTCCAAACCCAATGGCTTCAACCAATCTGAATGCAATAAAGACCAGAAACTGTTTGATACCCAAAGAAAATTTATAGGTTTTAAGTGATAGTTGAAATACAATAAGAACATTATCCTTTGTTTTTAACGGAGACAAGAGTCCATCAGATGGAGAAATGGAGCCTTAAACCTTCTGTAGGGGAAAGCGATGCTACGATGTTAAATAATGTGCCTAGGTTGGAGCCCTTGTTAACCCCGTTTATGGTACGATGCTGGCTGTTATTTTTTTAATATAAGCTGCCATCCTAAGGATCGTAACAGTTTTATGAAAGTAGCCATGCACTCAGGCAATACTGTCCCCTTTTACAGCCACTTACCATCCTCCCTCGGGATCCGGCCCTCTCCTACCAATTATAATACTTTATATTATCCAAGGGTTTAATGTTCTCCGAAGTGGCAATTAGAATTGGAGTTTCGATTAGTCTCCACTTTTTAAAATAGATGGAAATTGTACGAACGATTAACTGCTTCACCACAGAACTTCTGGACTACAAGTCATATTTTCGTTCATGATAATGAATATAATCGGCATCAGAAAAATGATTAAGTAGTTTTCTATATTATTTATTTAGTAATACATTCATTGTATCTACGCTTAAGGTGCAATGTGACAGTTGAAAATATAATATATGAATAATAAAGCGGAAATGAAAGACTTAGGTTACTTCCAGAATAATGAAAAATTCATTGCTCCCTTCATCCGCAAATCGTGATAAATCGTTTGCAGTTTACTACATCATTCAAGATCGGAAAACAATTATCGTATATATAAAATTAGATTTTTTATCGAAATCCTTCATCATATGTCTTTCCATTGCAAATTCCTGGAGAAATATTTTCACAACCAAAAGAAACTTGATTCTAATTGATAACTCAGCCTTCACGAGTTTTATTTTGGAATTCATTGTAATGAAATAATGCAGAGAAGATATATAATTGGAAATGAGTCCCACTGGTGCGGATCCGCACACCATACCAAAGCTATGACTCTGTGGAACAACAGGCCTTACCATAACCAACAACCAACGGCAGTTGATGACCAGGCTCTTAATCGGCTTTTCAAAACAAACGAACAAACAACGCACAATGAAACATTTTATCAAGAAGTCTACCATCTTTGCTCATTTGATTTATATGTAACTTTAATAATTAATTTCTAAAACCAAAAAAATAAAAATCTTTACATTAGTGAAGGTAGGGAACATCCAATTTTACCTCTCTAGGTGAAAAAAAGCTTCTTACTTAGGAGATCCCTGGTGAGTATTTAACAAAATTTCTACTCAAATTCCGAAGGAGGGTGCTTGTAAATATTTCTCCTATGTTGGTAGAGAGCTTTGTTTGCAATTCCAATGTTAATGAAGTCTTAAATGGTTATCCACTTAATGGAATGAAAAAGGGTTTAATTCCTATCCTTCGAGGCAAATTGTCTCTACTAACTACCCTCGATATTACAAAATAAATTATTATTGTCCTCGAGTAATTAACAGGCATTGCGACTAATAAAAATCTGTTCATCAATCATCCATAGTAATATGCAATTGAAATATTCCTCCAAGGTTGTGTTTTGCAATTTACTTTAAAAAAAAAAGAGAACGATAAAAAACTGAATGATCTTGTTCAACTACTGTTCTATTCTGATGAAGGCATCACTGGATAACAACAATGTATCGCTGTTTTACTTAAATAGTGCCACAGGAAAAAAAATGATTTATTCTGAAATGGATATGTTCCAAAGATACCGTAGACTAGAGTTCCGTTCTCCAATTCTATCTCTCTATAGACTAAACAAAAATTAGTATGGTTGTTAAAAAGTGATATAACAAAACCAACAGTATAATTTATAGAATAAAATATTTTTTTTTGTAAGATTTGCTAGTATTCGAATTAGTATTTTTGTGAATTCTAATTATTTCTCCATATTAAAATTATATTACAATCATTTTCTTATAAATACATCTTTCACTTTACAAAAACAAGCATATTTCGATACTAAGCACAGATTTTCAAGATTAATAATTTCCTTAAATACTTGACAGAGTTTGACCCAAGATTTGTACATAAGTAGGGTGAGTGCACAACTTATTGACAGGCCAACCTGAGCCCTCAACTTACCACTGTCACACATTTTTAAACGGTTTATGAAACCAAATCCTTGATATTAGAAATCAAAGGATGATTAGTCAATAACTGGTACACTTTCCCTATTTAGGACAATATGTTAGGAAATTTATAGGAAATAATTATTTAATTGTAAATAAACATAGTGATTATTTGAGGTGATAAATGATATACATCTACATGAAAAACAAAACAGCGTATTCGTACAATTGCCAATTAAGTCAATTTTAAAAATCAGTTACCGATTTTCTTAGTAAAACACACTTTAACTTTATTTTCATTATAATTCCAATGATCAATTATAGTTCATACTATCCAAATTTCAAGTAGGGAATCCCTATTTGTCAGATAGTTTAATTTTTTGGAGTAGGAAAAAACGAGACTACTTACTATGGATTTACTCAGTCGCCAAATCTCATTTGTGGGTCATGTGACTTTTTTCACCTTTAATAGTTGATAATATATTCAGGAGCAGTTTGGAGAAAACATTACCTCCATTTTAAACTTTAAACTGAGCAATTAAGTGTTTATTTATTGCCTTAGAACTGGCTGGCTGTGTTTTATGTTGAACCTAAATTAAATACTCTAGGTACTACTGAAGTCGACTAATTAATCAGGATGAAAATAGGATCAAGAAAATTATGGGAGCTTTTCAGGCAAAGGAAAAGTTTCCTTTTATTCCTGAATAGAATAATGTCTGATTTTCGGAAATCATTGTTATTATTAGAGAAAGAATATTTGTGAATTAAAAAAACGAAAAAAGTGCATTGAAAAACAAAAATTACATTTTATTTTTATCAATATTGTTTATATTAGATAAACAATGCATGTGCTTTTTCCCTCTGCATAATAAAATACACTATATAAAACCTGATATAAAATTACAAAACTAAAAAAGAGAAGTAAAACTAAAAAAATGGTACAAATACAAATTGACCAACAGTTGAACTAGGATTGGTGGAACAATAGCATACGACAAATACCAATACGAATTGTCACCTAGAGATCATGTTGAAGCATTCATGTATCGTATTCTCCGTTGCTTTGACATCTGACTGCCCCAACAAAACATCAATAGAAAACACTTAAGGAGTTCTTGTAATTTTCCCTTCAATACAATTTATGAAATTAGATTTATAAAAGGTTGCAAGTAAAGTGAATAAAACTTGTAAAGTTCTTCTCCTTTTTTTTTAATTCCACCTCCAAATTATCAAATACAAATAATTCTTAATAATAAGTTCGGGATAGTTAGACCATAGGTTTTTTAAAGTCATTTCTTCCAAAACCTTGTGATCTCTAACAATTGGTATATATTTTTACAATATATATAGTTGAAATTGAACAATTAAAAATGGCTCTCTAGCCGCCTTTTTAGAAAGGTGTTTAGTATGCCAAACGCTTTCGCTACATCATTAACTCCCATTTCAATTATTCTCAACAGTTCTGTTCTTCAAAAACAACCTTTAGGCCATTCTCCTCTCCCAAATGTGTATATTATTTTTTATAAAAAAATAGGTTTTTTTCTAGAGAAAAAAATCTCAGCTTACTAGACCTTTATACATATTTATATGCCTTTATATGTCAAATAATGTATTAATGTATAATATAATAAGGTATCAAATAATGCATATATATTTCAAATAAAGATAAGCCAGCTTCCCCTACAGACCAACAACAATACCGGCACAATTTTAGTTTAAGTTTGTACTCAAGTAAACACATGAGTTACTGCATTGATACAACGTCGAAATCATTTAAGCTAATTTTACCATTTACCAAAGAAATTCAGTATAAAATATTTTTTACTCATCAAAAGAAATAAACGAAGTTTTCTTCAAAAATACACGTATAAATCATGAGAAAAACCAAGCATGGTTTCCTATACTCAAGAAAAGCCCCAGACATCTGCTGTGAGAGACCAACCAAATATTCCAAAGGGTTAATCTAAATCGGTGGTCTATCCTATATAGAAGTAGTATGTAATGTGCTAATTATAAATTATAAATGCATGTTATTTATTTTTAAAAAGAGAATGCACTATCCCGTTTTACAGAATTAATGGGAGTTAGCGATTCATATCACTAACATAAAATTAAATGGGTAGAATGACATTTAAAAAATACATAGAATACATGCGTTCAAAGATCAAAAATAATTGTGGGTTCATAATTTTTATATAAGAAGTAAACCTAATTAAAAAAATTAGTCTGAAAAGTACGATTTTTTTGAATTAGTGTCTCTTTGAATGGTCAGACTGATGTTTTCACTGTTTTTTGTTTTTTTTATAGTATCTAAGTTGGTTCATTGTAACAGTAATTTTTATGTTAAACACATTTGTTATTGTGCTGTGTTGAAAATGTATGGCTAATAAAGCAATAAAGGTATTTTCATTTACCTTTGATAATTGAATACCTATGTTTGTGGTTTTTAGTAGTTCTTAATTCGAATTAATCAAGTCTATATTTATTATCTTAAAAAATAGTGTATTATTTATTAGGAAAATGTATATAATCACATTTATTTCATTATATACTTTGAATTATCGCTGGAGCATATGAAAAATTTAAGTTCATCTTATATATATTTCAATGGTCATAATTAATACATTATCAATAACAACATATTGACAGATGTTAAAATAATAACAGGAACTATTAATTAAAAGATACTAAAAACTACTGAAACGAATTAAATCCGTTCAAATATACAGAAGCTTTTAATTATATATTTAATTCATTCAACGAACAAAGAAAGAAAGTAATTTTTTTTATTGTTATACATAATACTAACATTAAAGCATCGGGTGTTCTTCCAAGAAAAAAGACATTTCCTTTCAGTGAATTTAGTAATAAAACAAAGTCATCCATTAATTAAAGAGAGTTAGTCTTGAATTAATGAAAGTCTCGCCTACGTTCACCACATTCTGAAACGCATATCTGGCATAGGATAAACATAATCATGAAAAGAGTAGGAGTTTCTTGCGGGTAAAGGGAAATGGAAATACAAAAAAGAAAAGTCGTATTTAGCTGGGCTCATTACGATTTCAAAGAAGGGTTCTGAGTATAACAATGAATATATAAAGAAGTGGCTTCTCTTTCCATTTTTATATCTTTCTTTTACTTATGATATATGTTTTATACACTGTTCTTTGTTATTTCCTGAAAGAAGATATAGTTTTTGAGAAAAAAAAAAATTTCAAATGTCCAATACTTTAAAGTGTTATTGTGCTTATTTTTAATGATTAGCACACTTTTCGGTTACTAATAAAAACAAGATATAAAATGTTATAAATATCACCAGATCTACAAGTGAAAATTTAAAATATAAATGAAATTTAACTAATTTGTGACTGTGAGAGTAGTAATAAAAGATTTATCAATTTATAAAGTCGAAGAGTTGGGTTCGTTTATTGACGGAGGTTTTAGTTTTTATAACATCACCCTGCGACCTATAGGAACAAATCAGTAACTATACATAACAAAAATCTTGCGCAGGTCCATAATGTTGTTTTGACAACTTCATAACCTTGGAAGCTAATGTAGCAAAAAAAAAAAAAAAATCAAAGAATACTTTGTTTTCGTGTGAAAATATGAAATTTTAAAAATAAAATCAAAGGGTAGACAAAAATAAATTTATGAGAAGGCGAAAACCTTTCCAGGTAGAGGAAGTTATTATTGTTGTAACACTGTCCCCTTTCGCAAGAAATTTTACCAAACAAAATTTCATAGGAAATTATTTTTTTTTAATATTTATTTATTGCAATTTACAACTGTACATTATAATACATTTATATATAATACATTTAGTAAGTCTGATCTAAGTCAAATTGGAGTGTTAAGGCGTGTAGAGAAACTACCCATTGGTAGCACTCTAATAACATTTTATATTAGCTGGTCTCGTGGCCATCTTTTCAGGCACCCCGGAGGATTGTCAGGAATGGAAGAGGATACAAGGTTAGAAACTAAGGGGTTTGAGTGGTTAGGGAATTTGGAAATTATTTTAAAGTATATTTTTTATTTTGGCCTAAACAACTAGTATTCGCCGTACTCATATTTTATGCAGTTAAAAAAATTTTATGCATTTTCTGTTTTAAAGAATTAAATTGGAATAATTATATATCATATTTTATGGAAGTATTTTTCTCCAAGATTAACACAACAATCAAACTTGAGTCGCTTCTGCTAACTAAGTTTTTTTACATTATAACATTATATATTTTGAATAGAGCGGACGATTTTGAAGGTTCTTTTTCGGTTTAGCAAAGTTTTGAACCCTGATTCTAGTGTACCAAATCAGGCGTTCTATACAGACTGGTATGGACAAACATGTTCTCCAATAGACTGTATCACCAAACGAAACTAACGATTTTGAGGAAATTTTTTTAATCATTCGGTGAAAGTGGCAATTTATAATTAGCAATTTTCCCAAAGAAACATTAAAAAAAGGTAAGAAGTATGGAGTATTATCTTATTTTTATTTATTTCGAAATTATGTAGATATTTTTTTGTAAATTAAGATATTTTTATTAGATAATAAAATTTCTTTTGAATGACATATAAACCTCATCACAATTGTATCGGTGTTACTAGAGATACAGCTTTCTACTTATGTTCTACCACATAGTTATGAATATTATCGTAATTGGGTTAAATGTTTTATGTATATATTTTTTTCTAAAATCATTTTTGGGTATTGATATTTTTGTGCTACCATATTCTCACGAAGAGATGGGCCGATTTATTTTTCGTTATTTTTAAGTCAAACCATACTCCCAGTGTACTTAACAATCTGCTTTTCTGTCTAACAGCAAAAGAACAAACAAAAAAAAAAGTGTTTTTTTCTAGCATAAAACACCTCAATAATTTTAGAGGCACTGGCCTTAAGTTATCTAGTTAATATATAATTATTTAAATCAGACCAGTATTAGGAAATATAAGGTGTATTGAAATTTATACGGACATTTTAAAAGAATTTTGCTCAGTTTCACATGAAAACCGATTCACTTTTGAATTATTAATTATTAAAAAAAAAGTGTATATCTTCCAGGAACAATTGAGATGATCGCTTACAGGGTAATAAAACTACTCAATAAAACAAACTAAAATACACAAATACAATCTTTATCTGACCAATATTAGAGTATATACAACATGACATTATTTTATTGGTTTTAGAAGCCCAAGTGGTCGTATGAGTGAAGACACCAGATTTATTTATTTTTATTTTTTAGTAATTAGTCTTTTTGTTTTCTATCTCTGTTGCAGGTGTAATTCAGACACTATCAATATTGATGTCATGTACTTATCGTGTGCAAGGAACGAGCATATATAGTTTAACAGTGAGGTTTATAATTTTGATACTTGTAATTATTAAAAGACTTTCATTCAAATCAATCAGAAACCCAAATCAGATTTCTGGCAATTGCATATGATAAAGCCAAACCTTCTAAAAACCTTCTAGAAGGTAGATAACTATTTTCCACTTATATTAATTGTCAGAGCGGAGACATCATTGACGACCACATACGTCCTGGCTCACTGACACTCCTCTGCACAACACGGCACGAACCGCAACCAAATGAACTGCTTTCCGAAATAATAAATGGCTCTTTCCCTCATGGCCGGTTTAGCGGTTGAATAAATCTACTCCGAGTCTGTTCCAGTCCATATGGGGATAATTACCGCCAGTCCTCCATATAGATTACAGTATAGTTCACAAAACAGGTTTCAGGAAATATAGAGCTATCATTGTTTTTACTATAATACTTGTTTCATCAACAAACCTTATTTACTTTTTCTAATTTCGTCGAGAAGTCCATATAAGTAAGTAAGCATAGGATAACCGTCAGTACTAGATAAGAGAAAAGAGTAATTCTCAAGCAGTGGTAAATAGTTAACATCCACTTGAATAAAATTCTTTACGAGGAACACTTTCGAAGCCACTTTGGCCGTGCGTCACAAATTTTGAATTCTTGTGCTGGAAGTTAAGTATAACCAGAAGTTCGAATCCTGTCTGGGTAGGTTGACTTCTTTTCGTGTTGGATCTCAGCTTACCGCTATAGTTAGAATCTGTAAGTAACATGTAGACGTCAAACATGGAATAATAAAATAAAATCACTAACCATTCATGTTGGTTGATATATGGCCTTATAATACAGAAGAAGAAGGGAAAATGTAGTAACCTCATAATTATAGTGTACACCATATATTGATTAATTGTGTACTAAAATGAGAAAGTTTGTTTTCTTATTTATTAAATTTAAATAAAATATTGTTCTAGTAGCTTATACTTCACAAAATCAAGGGAGTAGACTAGGTGAATTTTATTTAAAAAGAGTAGAAATAACAAAGTTGTTGTTTATTTAAGTTTTTAGTTAATACTAATGATTCTAAAGTAAAACTGGGCGCTGGTCTCTGAGGATTACAAAATCAGCATAATATGGACCAAGTGCCGTCTTAAAAAAAAAAGAAGAAAAATATAAATGAATAAATAAAAAAGTAATATATATTTTGTATTATCCGACGATGGCGAATGTCGAGGTTATTAAGTGAATCAATAATTAGTTAATTAGTAGTTAAACCATTCCCACCTATAGAGGTATATAACGCATTTGAAAATTATGAAATCTTTTAAAATCCATAAATGAAGGCAAAAGAGGAGTAAATAAATATTAAATATAGAAGTAATAAAAATATTTTCTTAGCACATAACACTGAAGACTTTAAAACTTACAAACTCAACTATCAGAAAGAGGACTAGAATTTCATTCATATACCCCTAAAATGAAATTAGACCAGAAATCATATTGAAAGGAGCACCCCCACTTATTAATGCATAAAACAAGACTTTTCTCAAAAAGGAATTAAACTCTTTAAAATGCCACATATTATAAATTAAAAAAAAGTACCTCTCGTCCGAGTACCTGTTTGTAACAAACAGAAGATAAAATTCAAATAAATTTGCTAAAAAAAAAAATGTTATAATCATCTGGGAATCATACATGAATAAAAAATAAGTGATTTAGTTTTTTTATTGCCAAGCTTTTAACCACATTTATAATAATTTAATACCTTTATTTAGTAAATAGAAAAAATCATGTACACCTGTATAGCTTCTTACTTTTTATCTTTTAAAATGTAATGCTTGATTTGGAAATGATTTATGAAATGTACATATATAGTTTGATTTATTAGGGAGTGGCGGTGGCACAATGGTAACGCGCTATTAACATCAACGACCCGAGTTCGAATCCAGTTGTGACTGATAAATTATTTATTCTGTTACTATAACCATGGGGCAACCATGTGGATCCTGAGGCATTTAATTGGGGAAAAATCTGGCGGTTGATCGTGATCTTCAAAAGATCATCATCCCCCTTGTATTTCAATTGTTTTAAAAAAATTACCTCTTTGTATATTTACCCTTCACAGGCTTTGGTGGTTATTATATCATAATAGCTTGTTTTATTGTACATCACTATGTAAGCATTCATAGTGTATTGGAAGAAGATAGTTCGGGTGGGGGTCAAAAAAGGTTTCAAAATAGTAACAAAAAACTATTTATTGTTAACTCAGTCGACTATTGATTATTTTTGCATAATAGATCTGACATGTGAAGTTATAGTATTGAGGCATAACTTAGGTTCGTATAACATACAAAACCACCGAGAGAGAGACATGGAATTATTCACAAACGAAAAAGTTTTCAACCGTGGCAACAAAACACCCTCGGATGTAATAATTGTAGAACAATCAGAGGCTGAGTGTAAGTGAAGCTATTGCTGTAATATGTAGCTAGCTAGTGGGAGGGCTCCACAAAGCGGCTCAGCTATTTACTGCTACTCCCTCTCACAGCAACAATGGCGTTTCTTTGAAGTCAGAGGCGAAATTCTAACTGGATACAGTACAATGCCTTCAACCAGCGAATTATGGGTCTTGTCTGCAATTTCATTTATTATTGTGTTCTAAAGAAGTTAAAGGGAGTGGAGAGGAAGTCAACTTTTGATAGCATTGCCATTATTAGAAAAAAAAAAAAATAGGGATTTTGTCGGTCTAAGGTAAGTGCTAGTTCGGAAATCTACCATTTGATGGTGTCTGTGATATAGGCTTTTTATTCCTATTTTGTCTGATTTTTATTTAATTGAATTTATTTAAATATAGTTGACTTTCTTTATTGATATTGTTCGTTGATATGTTCGGCGTCGATATGACAATTCTTTATTATAACAATTTTCATGCCCTGCAAAGTGGACCGAAACATCGGTGTGAATTAATTCGTGTATATTATATAACAATTACAAGCCTATATAAAGAACAACGGTCTATAAGATCCAAAATGGATAAAAAAACAATTTTATTTAAAAAAAAAATCCGACTACCGAAATACCCCTAATCGTATAAGTATAAGATGCAAATAGGAGTCTATTTCTTCAAAGCAACAGCAAAATACTACATATCTTCTTAAACATATTATTGGATTGTCAGTGATGTATCCTTAAAAAAAAAAAAATAAACATGAAACTTGATACAGTAATAGGGTACCTTCTACATCTAAGTGAATCTCGAGGCCTCTAAAAACACATTCAGACTCTTTCTTTATGTTTACATGTGCAAATGCAAGAGCTTCTGTATGATAAAATTCACATTTACCATACTTATGAAAATTCGTCACGTTTAGTGGAAGGTATCCGTCTACTAGACAAAGTAGTTTGTACATTAATTTGTATATACAAGAACACTAAAAATGTTTAAGGATATATCCAATAGAATCCCGTTGTTTAGAAGAAATAAAAGTATAAGAAAGAAGTATTACGGAAGTCGGATTATTTTTGTTTTTAATCTATTTTTTTATATATACGCATTTATATTTTAATCGACTGCCTTTGGCTAGGTTTCGTATCGTGAAGATGTAGATAAATTGTTACTTAACTCGACATACGAAATTCTTGAAGGTGGGTACGATATTTAGCAGGGTTGGCCATAGGGCACTTTTAGACTGTTGGTATTGAGTAACAATTAAGAAAAAATTGAACACGCGGGCCTACGTACACTAAAAAAATATATATATTTAATATAACAAAAAAAAACTACTACTAATATACATTGGTATAATAGTACATTTAGCTAGTAGAATTTTAAAAACCTCATGCTCAAGTGGAGAAGAATAAGAACTGAAAGGCTTGAACTCACAAAAAAAAAAGTGATAAAACTCTATAATTATTGACAAAACTATTCTTTTAAGCGAAATTTATTCTTGATAGTAACCTATCTTTTACTTTTTTCTTTCAATTTTCTTCAAAATTGGGATGTTATTATTCGGGTCAGTCTCTTTGAACCTGTTGGTGTGGAATGTAGTGTCTCTGGTTTGTATTTACATTATTATGTCTTTTTCTGCCATAATGAAGCCTGAATTGGCGAATCGTCGACACTTCAGTTATTTGCTGGTACGTAGGAGAATAAAACTAGGAAACCTTAGCGTAATATCAGATATTTTTACTATAGCACCAAAATAACTACAGCTTCAGTATAATAACTAAAGTCAACAGCTTTGACCTAAAGTTGGAAGAAAGTAAGGATTAGTGTTAATATCAATTTCATCAGATTTCGTCAACACATTCCTTTTCCCAAACGAAATATTCCTTTCTAGATATACTACTGCTACATTAATGGCATGTTCCATACATTATATTCTCAAATAACAAGTTATTATTTCTTAAATGTAGGCATTTACCTACTAAGCAGAAGTATACTCTTCATAGAAGAAATTTAGAGAATATAGAAAAGATTAAAACAGTGAGGAAGATGTACCTACCTATGTACTTGGAAAATTTCTTTGTTTTTATCTCAAATTTTGATATCTAACCTTTACTAATTAAAAATAAAAATAGTTGTGCTTTCTAACTACAAGTCGACCTATTTATGAAATTGTGTTATCAATATGATATTGTTGAAAGACTCAGATAAAAGGCCCCAGTGGATATGGGATCCGATACTTGTGATGTGTTATTCGCTACAGTCCGTTAGTTCTAGATGGCCTTTTGAACCAATATCCCAACGCTATAAATCAAACTTCTGTCCCTGATATACCACAACTATAGCTCTAAATCGAATGATATAACGAGGTTTCGTTTTATCCGTCCAAGTTCTCTAAGATATGATAGAGTTGTTTTTATCCCAGAATAAGATTCTGACAAAGGTAATGTAATTCAGAGGACAAAATAAATAAACATTAAATTCTAAATATAAATGAAACATGAAAGTATCTTTAAATCAAATCAATTCGTTAGCTGCGATAATAATTCTTTCAAATAGCTCAACGATAATCTTAATACATGATTCATTCACGAACTCAGTTCGGTAAAAAATGATACAAGACACTTTTTTCAGTCGTTCACCAATGAGGATTGACTTTTTAAAAGAAAACAACTACAAAGAAACAATTCTTTTAAATTTATTTATAAAAAAAAATAAGAAAAGTTGTCAACGGTAAACAGAGGGATATAACTGCCTTTATTTTAACCGTGAATAACTCAAATAATTTTGAAAAATAATACTCGATGAAAGCGATTGTAGAAGTTTAATTTTAATCCAAATTAAGAACTTGAGAAAATAAATCCCACTCGGTTTGGGACTAAACTGAGAAATTTATAACTCACATCTCGTCTATTATTTGCAAAAGGTAGCATATTTTAATTAAACTTGCTTTATATTTAGTTATAGCTCATTGAGCCCCAAATATTCCCTTAAATTCTTTCTCTGGACCGCATTGAAGAAGGAAGTGCAATCTGAACCGGCATTATTTTTTTTTTATGACTAATTAAACCATATATTTAAAGTTTTTGTGTAAAAAAAAATGCTGACAAAATATCATTTTATTTCACTTGTTAAAGTATTTACGCAGTAACTTTTAAACAAATAAGACGATAAATTAAATTAACTTTTTTGCACAATAAAATATTATATAATTGAATTTAATAATTTTTTAAGCACATATGAAACGTATTATAGCAATAATTATACCTACAATGCAAGTCTTAAAGGGCTGTTGTGATGGGTGTTTAATATTGAAAAAAGAAATTTGAATTTGTATTTGGCGTCGACTTCTAATTCTCATACGGTCTATCATCTCATCATATAATGAAATATCTTATTATTTTAAACATTAATAACTGAAACGCAGTAGACTATTATAAAAGAAACTTTGAGTTAATGCTAATAATATACTAGTTTACTGGATTAGCAAACAAAAAAAAGCACCTTATCGAATTATACGAATGTTATGAGAAATTAATTCAAGTCTTTAAATGGTTATAAGCAAGAAGAAATTTGAGGGAAACATTATTAGATTTAGAGTTGGAGTTCTAACTACTGAATGTGAGTTTTAAACGGAGTCTATTAGGGAAGAGCGAGATCTTAACTGAACCAGTTTCTACACTAAGCGCCTTCACCAACTTTCTTCAGAGAACCAGCAATTCAGAGAATGCACAACACTATGACTTCATTAACAGGTATAAGTTGTAGGGTATAAAAATATCAGTAGGTCTCCGTGGCCTCCAGATATGATGTGGAATAAATGAAACAATCCTGCGGGAACGGCCTATTGTTAATAGCAAGGTATCTATAACGTTTATGAATAAATCAGGGTAATAAAAGTACGGATAGAGTGAAATTTTTATAATGCGAACTAAATGGAATGAAAGAATTAGCAAAAACGCTTGTAGAATGAGAAAATAACCCTCAGTGAAATGAACACTTTTAATATATAAACAGGAAATGAGTTTTAATAAAAGAAAGGGATAAAGGTCTAATTACCCGCAAGCCCCTATAATCCACCATAGGCTTTCGTGATAATCCGTGCACCCCCTGTGAGAAAGTAATTACAAAATGAGCCAATAGAGAGTGCCAGATCTTTTCGACTAATTGGAACGTCTTAAAAAGAGGAGGGCTTTCCCAGTGGATTAACCTATTCAGCTGGAGATCCTGTCCAGGAGTTTTACTCTGTAGAAAATAAAACTGCCATAACAAAAGAGAGATTGCTCGTCAAATAATCCCCGAGAGTAGTCTTAATGGGGAGATCCCGCTTTTGAGGGGATTCATTGGGGAACTTTCTATTAAAATCCCCTCCGATTATTTCTAACTTACTTAATAAGTATCCGACGATTGATTCCTACCGTCGGATTAAACTTTATAATCCACTTTAACGCACCCTGGGTCCATTTCGTTTATTAGCGCAGAATATTTTTTATTATTTCTACACTTGCTTAAAAGACCTTTTTTTTTTTTTAATGAGACCTTTATCCCGACTGTCGCTCAATTTACTTATGGTTCTTTTATAAATGCTTACTTCCCATTACTTATAAATTTGTTTTAATACTAATTACGTCAATTTTAAGGATCGTTTACTGTTAGATCGTAATTCCATGACTTTACGGTTTAGCAATATTTTTTCTTTGTTTTATACACCTGTACCGAGAAGACACTTTATTTTCTATAGTCTATAGGAAAAAAGTTTAACCAAGTGTCTCGCCGAATGAATGTATGGATAGTATTTCTTAAGATACGTAAATCTTGCCTAGCAAATAGCGGAAGCAAGTACAGTTTTGTACCTCGGAGGTTTAGGGCTTTGTATTTTATTTTTCATGTTTTTATTTATTAAAACTAAACGAAAAAAAGTTTGTTTTTTTTTACATAAATTTGTTTATTTTTTTTAATAAAAAATTTCTTCACGAAGGAAAAAAAAAACTAACTGAAGAATTCATCTAAAATATTGATTGAGTTCAAACAACCAATCGTTAATATTGAACTTTTCATCTATATTTTTGATCGAAGAGAAGTATTATATCCAGTTAAGATGAAAAGTCTAAAATTCACTTGCTCTAAAAGCGTCCATCTCTTTTCAAAACTATTGATGGCATTGTTAATTGGACTAAAAGGTGAAAAATAAATTAGATGAGTGTGCATAAGGCACACACACTGGAATATACACTTTGTTCCAATATCTACTTTAATAACATTGAGTTACCTTTATATGAATACAAATAATTTATTCAGGTTTTTACTGGGACAAAAACTGCTGAGCATGAATTAGATTAAAACTAAAATAACAAAACCAAGAACCAGACTGTTGGTAGTATTCTTCAATCATCAAATTAATACTAATATAATTTAAATAGTAATCACAATTATTAATTCATTTTACGGGTGAAATGAAAACAAAAAACAATCAGGAGTAAAGTGTCTAACAAGCGCATCCTGTCTAACGATCTACTACGGTGGTATATAAAAATTAATGAGGAAATGAAAATAAAAATGTTAGAGAAAAAAAATCAGGGTCCGTTGTAAAAAATAAATATCTCTGAAGTGTCGGAGTGATCAGAAGGAAATATTCTACTGACTGGAATGAGAAAGCTGATACGGGACTAAAGCACTGACCGAAGCCCGACGTGCCAGAGGAAAAAAATAGTTAACACCTCGCCGTAAGGGGACACCACCTCCAACTGTTGAGACAGCCTGGGTGCCGAGTAAATATCTGGCAGATAGGTCATCAGGTAGAAAATATGGTCAGAGACAAGAAACAAAAAACTGCATTAAATCATCGGAATCACACATATCCAGTGTCGAATACTATGTGCTCGTTGGAAGCAGTATCTGAGATCAATTTTAGAACCAAATTCGAGTCAATAATGTACAAATATA
>NW_027114568.1:601228-603999 GCF_000696795.3 Halyomorpha halys
TATATATACTAGATAATATCGTATAGTACTAGAGAGAGTTCAATCAGTTTTTCTTATCACTTGCAAAAAAAAGAGTAAATAATAAATGTTATAACTTACTAAATGTACCCCACTGTTTCCCCTGTGTTAAATATGGATTATTCATTCCTGTTTCATACACATGCCAGACTCTTTGAAAGTCGTATCGTAAACATCTAAAACACATTCTGAATATTATTGTATTCTTTCACCTTTGCAACTTACACTCCTAGTCTAAAATAGGCTTCTTGTTAATTTAACTGTAAAATAACAGCTATGAACTGCTGAACATGTATAGCTGAGTTTCCGACACCACTACTAGTGGATTCAATTGTTGCAACAGTTGTATATCATTGCACTTACATGATACCTAATACCCACTTCGGGATTAGGGTCAAAGGAATAACAGTTTGTTACTGCCGTACTCATTCATAACGGTATGATATAAGCAGACACCGGTTTTTAATGCATTAGAACCTTAAAATTACAACGGTAGAAAAAGGTTTGTCTCTAATCCGGTTAATGCAACAAATGCGTAATGTAACTTACTAATTCATGTCTTTTGCTTTCTGTTTTAGAGGCATCTGGAAAAGAAAAATGCAAAAGCATATTTAGTTTTTCAGATTTTGCTAATATTTTAACCCAAGAGCTATCCGAATTAGTTAACATAAGAATTAAAACAACATTAGATTTAGCTAGGTTAGATATTTTAAATAATTTATGGAGATAAAAAATAAAAAATAATATAAAACAATAAAGTATATTAATAATAAACAATGGTACTAATAGATATAAAAAAGGTTTTTAAACCCGTCGATTAAAATAAGTGACGAAGAAAAAACCCATAACTAATAACTACGTTGAATAAATACAAATACATACAATAATAGTTTTAGAATGATTAAGAAGCTTTTCTTCTACATACCTACATACCTGCTATGAAATTGCTTGTAGAAATTGTCTATATTTCTAATGAAGTAGTGAAGTATTATAGAGAAGATGGAATCTCTAAATACTTTTACCCATAAGTTAGAAAAATATGAGATGATGAAAGAAAAATACATCACAAAAAGAGATCAAATACGGAATGAAATAAAAAGTGGGGAATCCAAATCCTTCCAATAGGTTTTCAAGATTTATATTCATACTAAGGAGAAACAAAGAAACGATCGAAGAAATTAATAAGAATAAATGATAGATCTTGATGGAATATATCAATTTCAGATTTTATTTACCCTTTTTTCAAGTGAGGAAATGCCCCATTTCTAGAATAATACTGTCGTGAAACGGCTTGGTTTTTTTTTGTTTTTTTTTTCAGAAGTAAACTGACTTTTAATAATTTAATTGAAAACGACAATTTAGACCTAAACTTTGCGTTAAAAAATTGAACTATATTATTTAATAATATTATGTAAATGATATAGTAATAATATTAATATTGTTAATAATACAAGAAAATTATTATATTACAATAATATCATATGTTATTTAATAATAGTCTCCCATAATTTTCATAAGCGTTACCGTTTTTTCAAAAACCGTTTTATGTTTAATGTGACTAACACGAAACAAGTTCGTAGCATCTAGTTTTACTACCCTTTTTGATTTATCCAGTCGGGCATACAATTTTGAAATGGAAGATCACTGAACCTAGTTCTAAAAAAAAACTCCATGTTTGAAAAATTTAATTAAATTTTAGTCGGTAATAAGTACTCCCAATAAACTGAGGTCCGTTCGCTTTTAGGCATGGGACATCCCTCCAAATAGTTTTATTTAATTGAGTGGTGGAATAGGTTATTAAAAAAATACTATGCACCGAATGGCGTTAAGGAGATCATAACTTATGTAGAAATTTGTACTATAGTATTAAAATATTTCCTAATATTTTGTTTTCAATATAAACATAAATGTATATACATGCAGCCTGCTCCCGCGACAGGTAAAATGAATGAAAGATAAGAGAGGGAGACTACAGACCTACGAGACGTGGCCGATTGCTCAGTCTCCTCACGAAGTCAATTCATTTTCACGTCAATATCACAGTGAGCTAGGCTTTAGCAGATCTCTTGGGTAATGGGTCGCTTCGTATATCGTAGACCGTTTTGCAACAATTTGTCCAGTAATTTACTTCTTCTCTATTTCTCTTTTTTATAGCATAACTTTTAGTTCGGTTTTATTTTTATAGTTTTGTTTCATTTTATTTTGTAATGAATTCATGGAAACGTTTTTAATACTTTTATAGTGAGATAGCATAACTTATAATTTTTTGTTAAAATTTGTTTAAATAAATCAAAGGGTAAACTTGTAGGGGGAAGGAAGGAGATCTCGCTTCAGAATTTTCTGATGATTATAAATGTTGTACATATGTATTGACGACGTCAAATACTTTATTTTATCAAGTTTGATTTTCTTTATTTTCCTATATTTAATACATGTTTTATTTTTTAATAAGCATGAATGGTCGGTCAATCCAGTGTAATTTGCACCAATAAATGTGGTTAATTCTAATATTTGCAATAAAAACAGTTTATTACTCACTCTGACTTACTTTATTAGATTGTATTTTATAATTATTTGTTGGTAACCTAAAGTTATATTTATATCTTAAATTATTGCACAATTACAAGAGTTTTATGCAAATAAATTGTATATTTTTGATTAATTTATATTTTCTGCCTGTTATAAATTCTATATTTAATAATTCATTATTCATACTACCTCTATTTTACTTATTATTAATACTTATTAATAAT
>NW_027114568.1:604294-615922 GCF_000696795.3 Halyomorpha halys
TACGATTATATCAACCATGTAAGGCCCACCAGGCCGATCTGGTATAAAATAAATAAATAAAAAATATTTTCTACCGTAAACATAGGCTCTAATCAGAAAAATGAATTTCTAAAATAAAAGAATGTAAAACTAAATCATTAAATAATTAATCAAATTTTCACAATTTATTTTTTCCAATCATTAATATAATTGTTCAATGAAATTTTCAAAACGATCAAATCAGTAAGAAAAAATAATATACAAATGTTCAGCTACTCTATGACTGAATCCAAAAGGTTTCCAATAATAAATCTTATTTATTTAAAAGAAATAACATTAGCATACAGCAAACATTAAAAATTGATAATTAATTGACATTTATCCATAAACTGAAATCCTTCAAATATCAAATCTACCAGATTAGAATACAATTCTTTCAGAAATACTACATACAATTTCTTTAGAATACAATTTCTTTATAGTGGTATCTGATTAAATTGAAGGTGGCAAATTGCCATTTTTAAAGGATCTACGTCTGAAAACTTTCATTAATTCTCCTAAGAAAGTAAAAAGAAGACAATCTAACCGACCAGGAAGCTCTTACGGCAATTTCTTCGAGACCATTGAAGTCCGCAACGGTAATGGATGTTAAAAGGGGACGCGGCCACTTCAGAACGCTAATCTACGGAGAAGTGGTAAATGGACAAGAGAGCTCTGTAATGTTTAATCATTGGGATTATACAGCAAACAGTTATCGGACGAGACAAGAGGAGGAAGGGAAAATGGAACTAGGAGGAGACCTTAAAAATTTTAATAGGTATTGAAAAATAACCTAATATAAAATAGCAAAACTAACAATGAGAACAAAAAAATTGTAAGTATGTAATTGTTACAAAAATTACATTTGTCCAAAATGCAGGAACAAAAAATAATTCACTCAACCTTTCGCTTATTTAAGATAATCCGTACAAAAAAGTTAACGCAGACAGAACATAGCGCCTCTAACATCAACACTCAAAAACATGAAAGTATCGATTGAAACCTAAAGGTTTCTATGCCACATATGAGTTCTTGTGAAACGTAATAGAATATAAAGAGTTTATTGGAAAAAAATCCTTCGTTTGTAAGATATTTGTACTTTTAAAACTTTTCTTATAAACTAACCATAATCTAAAGAAGGTAATATGTTAATATAAACTAAAGATAGGACAATTGTAATGATATTTACCATTGAAAATTACCCAAAAATTTAAATAAAAAAAACATTAGTATATTTACTTAATTTGAAAAAAACTAAAAAATATGTTAATTTTTGCTCCATAGAGTTAACATCACCCATATTTCAAATAGCATAGTTTATAGGAAAAGTAGAATAGTAATGAAAGAATTTAAATGGAATATATATACATTTTTTTTTTATTTCTCCTGAATGTTCACATTATAAGATAAAAGTATTCAAAATATAATTTATCTCATTAATTTTTATGAACATATTTCCACACTCCATTAAAGTAGAAATGATACACGAATGCTCATTAAAAATACTTTGAATATCTAAAAATAAAAGAGTATTTAGAAAACAATATGAACCAAATGATTTCATTTCAAGTATAAAATTCTAAATTTCCACTTTATTTATTTTTTAATGAGATATTGCTCCCACAAATAGGATCAATTTAAGATATAGAATATTTAAAAAAGAGTTTCTAAAATAAATAAAACAATTTTACGGTCTTTCCAGGTCCGTATATTAGTTTATTTATTGTCTCTAGCTTATAAAAATTTTGATAAGGAGAAGGAAAATCATGCCGGTAAGTTTCTCATTGGTTCTTCATGGCTTAAATAGGTCGAAATGCAATAGATATCAGTGTGCTTTGAAATCCAAGGCCTGAGATATCATCAGGAAAAACCACAACTGTTAAGAGTAGAAATGATATCGAGAGATGCGATTCTGGTTCAAGGGTTTTCCTCTTAGGTACACTAATCAACATCAACCCATTCTTCCAATTATTATCATTCCCTGCCTTTTTTATTTGTCTCCAAAGAGACTGGGATTTTAATCACTTATTGATTCTATTTTATTTTACCGTCATTATTCTATTTTATTTTACCGTCGTTATATTCTCATTAATATATTGAAAAAGTCTGCCCAATGCTACTGAAAGTATATATATCTGTAAATTTTCTTCATCATTTTTACTGGTTTCGTCAGTATATACTTACCTTTATTTAAAATTATAAGAATAAATTTTATTAAGTAAATGTATTATAAAATAAATATTATATCTATAATTTTGTTTTTCAATAAGTTTGATTTGTCGCTTGATAATAAAACTACTGGAAATACCGTGTTTGCAACATGAGCGCCAAGAAAAAATCTTTTGAACATGAAATGAAGGAAGTTGACAAAATTAAATTGATACTTGACGATTTTCACAACAATTACCACATTCCCACCAAATTTTGGCCAAATTGGGCGAGTTATTTTCAAAATATAGCTGGGCTGAGTGAAATACGTTTACGGGTACGTTGATACCAAGTAGCTACTAACTCGCATAATCACTTTCTTATACAAGAAAACTCCTAACAGAGCACCAAAACTCAACAAACAGACAATACAAACCAAGAAACATCTCACTTACCTAGACATTAAACTAGAAACACATCTATCTTTCACTGCACACATACAGAACAGAACAAATCGTCAAGTCAACATCATACCAACTTAAACACCTCATATACTCACCAGGGCTGTCACTCAGACTCAAATTATTCATTTACTAAGTAATATTACGACCATCACTCCTACACGGTGCACCACTACTACATTTTCTATACCCAACAACCTTAAAATCACTACAATACCAGAACAGCACACTACAGAAGATATGCCGAGGAACATCTCTGGAAAGACGTAACATGACGCACATTCATAACGAACTACAGCTAGAAACTGTACACAGGGACACATCTAATTCTTTGATTGAAACAGTCTCCCTGTTTCCTTCAATCCAGTATTCCAGTCTATCATCTCATCCCCCTTCCTGCGAGGTGGCAGGGCAGGAAAGGTTCCAAAAACCCCATTAACATCACCTATCTTCTTCTGATGCACTCCCTCCCTCCCCCCCACACTTCTCTTAGAATTCTGACTGTTTTCTTATTATTTTTATCATTATCAATTGTCTTTAATAATAACTGTTTTTATTTCTATCTTCTATGCGAAAATCAACATGATGAGGCCCCTCAACTCCGGATTCTTTCTTTACTAGTAGGACCATACAGAATGGACATTTCACAATTAATAGGTAAGTATTACAGGTAACCTTAAAATACTAAAGGTAGTAAAAGGTAATACTCAACATGATTTATTATTTTTCCCATAATAAAGCATTCAGTAATTTATTGTTTTTCTGTTTTAGAGGGATCAGAAAAAAAAAATTGAATTTCATTCAATTACAGGAGATTATAACGTTATTATAAAGAAAGGGATGTCTAATGAAAGAAAGGTTCTCGTTAAAGCTTTTGATTAATAAAAATTTGCCTGACTGATATAAACATTGTTGGTAGCAACCCTTTAAAGTGATTATGCCATCCAAATCGTAGTTCCAATAGCATTGTTAACACGATCTTTCTCAACTTCTACTCCTAGAACTCAACTCCTACTAGGACTATAGTCAAATTATACTATTGTCTTTTTGAGTATTTCATTGCACTATAATATTAAATTATGGTATGATTATAAAACGTATCCTGGAACGCTGCTCATTTTTGTTAGTTTTATTTTAAGAATATGTATTTTAAGCTTTTAACTTATCGGTAGTAGATAGTAATAATAAAAAAAAAACTGTCCAAATCTCTTCTGAAAATGATCTAAGGGTGTAGTAATACGTTTAGATATTTCTTTAATTAACCTGAATATATCTACGTAAAAAAAAAAAAAAAAGTAAATGGTCCCCATTTAAAATGTCTAAAGAAATATTATACAGAATCTGAATTCTTTATTCATAATCATAGGAGAAGGAGAAGGGTCTCATGAAAATTTTTATGTTAGAATATAACTTAACCATGAGCTAACTAAACTTTAAGCATAGTTTTATAACTTAAATTATTTAAATAGTTAAATAGATCACAGATATCCCTTTTCCACTAGAAACCAGATTATTGAATGAAATTATTATTATTATTAAAAATATAGTACAAATCCATCAACCGAAAACCCAACAAGGACACAATGTAATCCAACGGCTAGAGTTGAATTCACTTCTTAACTTAGAAGAGGCGTGGTTTCAGCTGATAACCACAAACGTTAATTAAGAGTAAAGAGCCATGTCTAGCACTAAGTTGGAACTAACTGTCCAGAAGGCCGTCAACTTGGAGACTTATCCCTCACTTCTGGCAAAGTTCTCCAGCAGCCAGAATCAAGGCAAGACGTAGCTCTTTACCTAACAGAGAGAACCGTCTAACATCTGTCTTTAGCTATGGTAGTGCCGGGTGTGGAGTGTCTGTCCTCGTTGTATAAGATACTATAAATTTAATGCCATCTATTATTCAATAATTAAAATAAAATCATCGTGTGTTAAAGGGTTCCTCGAGGTAGGAATAACTAATATAAATTTTGTTTCTGCCAAGAATCTAACTATTTAACTAAGGATAATGCGGGAAAGATTGGATTGACTCGGTTTTTCCAGTTGAAATTGAATGTTTGTATTTTACCTTTTTTCTCTTTTAGTTATTCATAAAAGTTTTGGATATTTTGTATTTATTCATTATTTATTATTGCTCACAATAAGAAGAGATTATCATTTGTATATATAAAAATAAAATTAATTCGTCATTTAAGCACAGAATGAAATTTTCAATGAGGTTTTAATTGTATATTAACATGACCTAGAAGAAAGAGAATTGATAGATTTAAACATTCTATCTAAAAAATTACTTAATGATGAGAATAATCATAATGACCGTAGATAATATATATATATAGGGGGTGCGGTCAGAAAATAAGTATATAAAACTTATTTAATAGTACCGATGTTTCGGCCAGAATTACCAGCCTTCACCATGGCTAAAGACAAAGAACAAGATAACCAATGAAAAAACAAAGATAGAAAATATACAGAACGATTAAAGTAAATAATTGTAAAGAATATTTTTATTGATTTTCATTTCTTTATTTTTATTGATTTTCAAAGTAATAAAAGTAGAAGGAAATAAAAACTTATAAATGAGTAATTAATTGCATTATATAATTTTATTTTTTTATTTTCTTAATTATGTTATTTTACTTGAATATTTAATTACTTATATATACGTTTTTAATTTCCACAACTTTTATTACTTTATTTTTATTAATTTTCATTCTGTAGAATTATTTAATTTAATAATTCTTTATATATTTTTTTTATTCATTGGTTGTTATCTTGTTCTTTGTTCATAGCCCTGATGAAGGCTGGAAATTCTGGCCTAAGCTTTGGTACTATTAAATAAGTTTTTTAACTAATTTGTGTCATTTTCTGATCAATTCCCCAACCATCTTCTCCTCATACCTCATAAAAAATTAATTATACATTTAAATTCAGGACAAAGCCTGTATAGCCTTTTTTAACAATTGACTTCAAAAGAGGTCACAAAATCAGTAAAGGAATTTTCCAATGATTCAAATATGTTAATTCAATTGTCTCTATCTAGATACATTAGGTAGTTATTATTGTTAGGATCAAACTGTCGAAAAATATATTTTAAATAAATAATCTACTCGTACATGAAGAGAAGGGTCAATGTGTAGTGAAATGTTATTGTTCCAATCATTTTTCCTTTAAACCGTTATTAACTTCCGGTCAGGTTTTTATTTTAACATTTATTGATAAAAAAACCATTCATTTTCTATCCAGAATAAATATCATACTGTTAAAACCTGAAAATAAAGCATTCCAAAATCAATTTTACTATATTAAAAAAAGGGTTTATAACTTCGCGAGATTAATGAATTTCTAGCACACCATCAAACTTTGTATTAGTTTGCATAGACTATTCGTTTGTTATTCACATTTAAATTGGTTTTCCAGAAGTAATTTCATTATACATTGAATTAAATTACAGCAGGTCTCCTTACATTCATGTTTAATTTCTTTAGTATTACGTTGTTAATAATAAATGTAATAAAGAAGTAATTGTCATAACCTTTTTTGTGAACGACCATACGATAACAGTACTCATATAGGAGGCGAGCACTTGAAATATTTACAAAAGAAAAGTGCTCTGGAAACAAAAGCCCATGGAGTAGTTCTGCTACCAGGGATCTGTCCCCATAAATATTGCATCAAAGGAGGTCCGCCCCTTCAATAGCTCTAGCATTACTGAATGGATTAGAAAAAAAAGTATCAAAGAGAAACAACTTTTTATATTTTAATTTCATTTTTAGTTTTTGTTCGTTTCTTTTTATTTTATTTTAAATTCACAATTACATTCTTTTTTTTATTTTTCTCTTTTTTCTGTCAAACCTTTATAATTTCTTGACTAAATAAAATCGATGAGTTTTGACATGGATTAAAAGTCAAGACTCGGAACCATCCAAGTCAAGAAAATAATTAAAAATAACGAAATTATTTTTTTTTTTAAATACCCTAGAGCCCTTAAAAAGTTTAATATTGTAATTTAATTTTTTTCAATTTAATGATATAAGAAACGAAGTAACTTACCTCAGAACCATGTATTGCGAATTACCGCAGGTGGTGCCGAACAGTGTCTATTGCAGCAATGGGGCTTCAGATGGAAATTGAAACTCAGAAATAAAGACAAGAATTGACTGCATTAGTCTATGGTGAATGTATCTGGCGGAGCACCATCGAATTCTGGCTGACTTACAACTACTGGCTGACAACTGCTGCTAGGTGATAGATCACTCGATTTCTAAAGAGAGTTAAATCCTTAAGGAAAGAGTCTTGAGTCCCTTCATAATCCTGAACTGTTCCATCATAATTCCCATCACTCAAGACCTAATATCACGGCTAACTGCACGCTATTAAATAACGCTAACAACACCCGTCTCCAAGAAGAATACAACCCCCAACGAGCTCAGGGCGAATGCGTGGAAACACGTGATTTCCTGAAGAAGAATGACTGCGTGTACTATAGGGACTGTGTGTAGTATACGGTGTATACTAGGCGTTGATCTGTAAAGTTGCATCAGTGCGATACCTTTCCAACAACTTTAGTAGGGAAATCAGTGCAGTCATTCCGGCCTTTGAACAGCTGAGAATTGCAAACAGGCCGTTATTATCATTGACTCATATGCTGCCATTGTTGGCCTTTGCAACAACTTTAATAATGTTGATCTTATCCCTGTCGAACAAACCTTAGACTACATCTGCACAAACGACTAACTTGGAATCCTCACACAAGACTGAAAAGACAGGAAACTGCACATAGATTTCGACTTTTCATCCTCAATGCTCTTTACTTTGTTACAAATAAAATCATACATAAAGACCTTAATGTTCCACATGTAACCGATCTAGCCCGAACCAGATATCACTCCTTCCATTATCAACTCCCTAGCCACCCAAACCCACTAATTTTTAACCTTGCTTCCTCTTCCATTCTTGACAATTCTCCGAGGCGCCTGAAAAGAAGATGGCCACGAGACCAGCTAATGTAAAATGTCATTAGAGTGCTACCAATGGTTAGTTTCTCTACACGTCTGTAACACTCCAATTTAACTGAGATCAGATTTACTAAATGTATTATAATGTAATTAAGTTGTAATGTAAATAAATATTAAAAAAAAAAAAAAATATCCCATGCCTCATGCACCAACTAGTTGCAGCAAATCTATCGAGAGTTGGTAAAATAGGAATAGTCGAAGAAAGTTCTCATCAGCCTAAGCGATCGTTTATAACCTGATCTTCCCCACCACGTCTATCAGATGCCGTTTTCAAGTGTCCCGCCGACCATGATTACTTGGGTTGCTTTGGGTTGCTTGATTAAAACGGAGTAAGAGATGATATTCGCTGCTCGTTTTGCTTTGAGTCAGAAATTATATCCCAGCCACTTATAGCACACGTTCATCTCCAGTAAATGAAAAAAAAATTCTATTACGAAGAGAACAAGGTGTCAAAGTTCACGATACTATACTGCCAAACCTCTTATGGTTATAGAGCCTTGATCATGCGGCGAATTTCAATAAAATAATATAAGTGATCGAAATGAAGATCACCCTTCCTCAGGATCATCCACCCAAGGAACTTATCTTAAACGCCGAAATAATTGAAGAGTTAAATCAAAAAGCACCCACTTCACTTAAGGGGTGAGTCTGCTATTAATTTCTACCGTTCCACTTCAATGTCAAGCGCACGAGTCCTAAAGGGTAATTACCTTGTGAATCACAGCAGCAATGAAGGGAGAATGTTACGAATATTGTGGATATACTTTGTAAGCGTGCTTATTGGATTACTTAATACAGACTAATAACGAAACATTTCCATCAAACAAATTTGCGAAAATACAAAGGAATTTTAAACAAATACGAATGTTACCAACAATAAAATATATATAAAAATATGAGACTTATACAGTTTTCTAATTTGAAGAGTACGTATAAATCTTCATGTTGTCAAATCTTTGAGTATTTGACAATAGCTACGAATTTTGAATATACCAGTTTGATAAAGATGTCTGTAAATAATTATTATAATTTAAATTAAACCTCAACAAGGATTAAAAGTGTGCGTTAAAAAAATTAATGGAATACTCTATCGTGTATTTTTTAAATGTCAAATATATAGTTTGAAGTGTTCCCCAGGAATGGGAAATCTTTATTCGATTGAAATATCCATGCAATAAACGATTGAGAGCTCACACACTATTTAACTCTATTAAGTTTCATTACTTTATTTCTGTAGTTCCAAATTATAGAAACTAAGCTAAAATGACTTTAGCTTTATATTTGTATTTTTTTTTTTATAATTTAAGTAATCGAATATTTATAATACTGCTTTTTATAGTTGTTGATAATTTTACTAGTTAATACTAATTTTAATGTTATTTTTAGCATTTTATATTGCTGGTGCTGATCTTTATTCATTTTATATTGTTACTGGTTGGATAATTTGAATAATTTGGACTTATGACCATTAAAAAAAAATAAAACAATGTAATGATAAAAAATTTAACATTTTTTATGAATAGGTAGATAGAATATTTGGAAACAGGTTGTATTTAATTCCTAGAAGTAAAATAATTCTAAATTTTAAATAAATTATTGATTTAATATAATCACCAACTATCAATCTCAAAGGGCCACAGATAGGATAGATACATTTAAGGATAATAGAGAATTAGTTAATCAAATAATGTACTATATAATTACAGGGTTGTTTGATTATAAAAGGTATCATTAGGAATGCGTCCAAGACCAAGTCCATAACGATTTCAAGATGTCAATCACTCACTAGTCTAGTACATACAGTTTAGTAATACTACACCTCTATATGATGAAAATTAAATTTTTAAAACTTTTTTTTCTTTATGAACGATAGAAACACTATCAGCTAAGTGGTTTCGCTCTTTACCAACGATATGAATGTAGGTTTCCCATATGCTGATTTGTACTTTTTTACTTGTATAATAGAACCAACCTTCTCCCTACCATAAAACAATTTTATAATTTTTAAACTTATGGTTACTATATAATCTAATAAAATTAGCTTCATTATAAAAAATAATGCAATGTGTATTAAAAATACATTTGATGAAATAAACCCGATGATAAACGATAATTCCTTTTATCTGGTCAGGATACCGCTGGTGGTCTGGGGTCATACAAAAAGTTGTACATCCGACACAAATAGTATAATAAGGTAGACAGGATAACTGAGGGTTGGACACCAATACTAAAATTGAATGTTTCTTTGCCCGTTAACATATAATTTTTCAACGAAAATAATATATTCGAAGTAGATAGGAAGGCTCCCTATAACCTACGGGTCCTAATTCAATAAGGACACCCGCGCAAAGAATTGTTAAGACAGAGATGCCAACTCGACCAACTGGAAAAGGGATTAGAATCGATGATCAATCCCCTTAGTGCATTCTCCCTTCGACAATCCATCCAATAGCACTTTAGAAAATCATTGTATTCAGAGGAAAATAGCGGTATTACGCGTTAGCCACAAAAAATGCGCCATAAAAGCATGAATGTGCATTTACCGATGTAACAACACCTACAAAGTAATATTACCTGTCGGTAATACAACAGGTAGCAGACATCAATCAAATTTCTTAGTTTATTGTGTATCCGTACATTGAAGAAATAAAAATAGCTTATAAATAAATCATACAAAAAGACGATGCCAACAATTCCAACAGCCATGCCTAAATATTTGTTTCTGGAAATTCTATACCTAAATTATCGAGATGGAATTTAACCTAATCTCCCAATTTATGTTTTCGTCGATCAATGGAATCTTAACTGTTGGTTTGGTGTAAAAAAACAAAAAAAAAAAAAAACAAACGGGAAGTTCGTCATCCATCCGACAAATTTTGCACGACCCCTTTAATCACCCAATTTAATTAATCAAAAGCTCACAGACGATACGATTCGGTGTTAGGTATCTAAGATTGGATTGGAGAACGATTAGGAACTACGAGGAAGATGAACAGGGAAAACAATTAATAAGTAGTTTTAAATAAATATTAGAACCTTTATTTCTAAACTTTTTCTTAACTGTTTTAGTTGACCACAGCCAGGAACCCTTCTCTTTCTTGAGTCATTCACGGTCAATCATCTATATATAAATAAATTACCAACCATCGACTTTTTAATTCAAGTTTTCGTTTTTTCAAGTTACGACAGATCCCAAAAACTTAAAATTGCTAATATTAATAATAAATTAAAAATATAATTTTTTTTTGTATAGTGAAATAAAATACTCACATTTGAATCAAATTAGAAAAATAGACATTGAAGAATATTTTTTTTTTTTACATGTGAAAAAAAAATATTAAAACATAAATCAATAATAAATCTTTGTTATAAGTTTTCATGAACCATCCACCCTTATGACAAAGCCCAGTTTACAGATTGAGCCAAATGTTAATCCTACATAATTCATGATGTGGGTTTGGCTTGGGGACCAAGGCACAACTACTTTATAATTCATTTATTCAATTACCTCCACAGGTTTGTATGGTCCTTCTAGAACCTTTGAAAAAAATTGTCTGAATACTAGAACCTAGGTCAGCGTGGATCAAAATGATAACTAACAACAAAGAAACAAATGATCCTAATAATGCAATATAACATGGCATATTAACGTACAACTAAATAGTCTTTTAATTTCGTGAGCTAGGAGAAGCAATATAAACTTATTATATACCGTTGGAAAGGCAAAGATTTTAGAAAAAAATACTAAAAAAACTCTCATAAAACTATCCATAAAGACCTAAATGTTCTTTATGTAACCAATCTAACCCGAACCCAATATTATTCCTTCCATAATAAACTCCCTAACCACCCAAACCCACTAGTTTCTAACTTTGCTTCCTCTTCCATTCCTAACAATCCTCCGATGCGCCTGAAAAGAAGATGGCCTCGTGACCTTATATTGTAAACTGTTTTTAGAGTTCTACTACTGGGTAGTTTCTCTACAT